>NW_027206101.1:437500-727500 GCF_024711535.1 Dipodomys merriami | reverse complement strand
CAGTGACAATAATCATAATATGTCATAAACATACCTATGTAAGTATATATCATAAATATTTTTCCATTGCAGGGCCTTACTGCAGGCCTTGCGAACTCTAGCCTGAATTTGCCTTTACCCATGGTGCAAAAGAGTTACCTGGAATGTGAGATCAAATCCCAGCAATGGCAGAAATACTGGCCCCATTTCCAAGACAGTGACAATTTTTTTTGATGAAAACAGTTATGTTTATTCAGTTCCATACTGAACATTAAAAAAAAAGCAGTGTAAAATTTTGTACACCTATTCAGACATCTTTCCCTTACCCCCAAAGTGCTTCTCTGAGCACTACATTGTTTATTTTTTGTATGATGTTTATTCTAAAAATGATGTACAGGAGGTTACAGTTATATGAGCAAAGTAAGGAGTACATTTCCTATTGAGCATTGTTGCCTCTTCCTTTGTTTTCCCCCTACCATCCCTTCCCTCCCATCTCCACAACTAACTCCCCCTGCCAAGATCAGTGACTTAATTTTTTAATTTTGGCTTGGCACGGGGTTTGAACTAAAGTAGTGGCGACTCTGCACTTTCCCTCACATTGGTATAGATTTACCAAGACCCTGAGTTCAAATCCCAGGATAGGAAATAAAACTAGCAGAAATTCCATTTTTTTTAATTTAGTTAAGTAAATAAATGAATAATTTATTTATTTATTTGTTTGTTTGTTCTTTTTTTGCCAACCATGGGTCTTGAACTCAGATCATGGCAACACTGCCTAAGTTTTTATATGCCTAGGCTGGGCTGCAGCCTCTTGACCTACAGCTAATACTGGGATCCCAAGCCAAGAGGGCTTGCAGGAAGATAAAAAAAAAGTGGAACAGCACCAAAAGTAGTGAGCTGCAGAGGGTTGGGGGGTATAATTTTTTTCTTTGCAGTGTGACCCTACTGGTTCTGAATGACACAGCTGCAAAGTGCACCTGACCTGCCATTGCTGAAGGCTGGTAGGCTATCAGGGAAGCCATTGGCCCACCTGTCAACATAGGCCCCAGGTTCAAATCCCTGTCCTGACACCTACCAGTGTCAGAGATCCCAAGAGACTCGTTCCTATGCATAGGAATACTGATTTAAAGAGTTGTTCCTGCATTGGTTTAGTCTAAAATTGTAAGCAAGAATCCTAGGATGCTGATTGATCTTCACTAATAGTTTATTAAGCATGAAAAGAATAATATTCCTTCAATGGAAGTATAATAAATACCAAAGAGTTGGTAGGAAAGTAGTAGATGTCATTTGATAATACATAGTCGTCTCTGGCACTTTTTACCAATATATATTTATTTGTATATCACCGTCTGCCTATCCATGTATCACTGTTTTGGCCAAACCTGAGGCTCAATCTCAGCACCTGGGAACCACCTGAAAGGAAGGAAGGAAGGAAGGAGGAAGGAAGGAAGGAAGGAAGGAAGGAAGGAAGAAAGAAAGAAAGAAAGAAAGAGAGAAAGAGAGAAAGAGAGAAAGAGAAAGAGAGAAAGAGAGAAAGAGAGAAAGAGAGAAAGAGAGAAAGAGAGAAAGAGAGAAAGAAAGAAAGAAAGAAAGAAAGAAAGAAAGATGATAGATGAATCTGGTCTTGGATTTCAGGAGGAAAGAAGGGAACATTTCCCAGTCATTAGGCCTTATGCAGTGTGCCAGGACACCAGCATCGCCTTTACACAAGCACAGAGCAGGAAGACTGTCTCTTTCCCACTTCTCAGGTAGCCTAGGGCCCCAGAGACAATTGGGCAGAGCCAGGTTCTAACTCCGGTGCTTGGAGAAAGAAGAGAAACAACCCTGACTCTAGTGGGTCTGGGGATTTGCATTAATCATGTAGAGAATGAAGGAAGGAGAAAGGACTGGCAGAGGTAGAAGAAGGGCCTTCACATCTGACAGATAGTCAAAAGCCCACTCCCTAAGACCAGAGAGCAGGGTTTTTCTACTCTGTTCCTCCCTTCTCCCCGACTAAATTGGCTCTCCATTGTTAACTCCCTTCACCTATGGGAGGAAGGTTAATTAGTCATTGTTTGACGAGGCTGACAAAAGCCTGACCCTGGTGTAACTCTAACAAATGTTTCAGGTTTCTTCCCATTGCTGGCAGTGCCTGGAATAAATGAAGTGGTTTTGCCGATCACTTACCTGTTGAATGTGTACATTCTGCCTCCTAATCCTGTAGGCCTGGTTTCTGCACCTAGCCTGGCATTTGAAACTGTTTTCTGTCCTTCAAATCAGTGTTACACTGGAGTTCTTCCTGCTAACAGGGCTAGGGCTTGGATCCTGAGAACTTCATCTGAACCCAAGATTGGTCAATAATATTTATTTCTTGCTTCTATAGCTCCAAACTCGAAGAACATTTAGTTTGCAAGTACTTCTCATCACCAAAGGAAACACAGGAAGCTCTTGAATATCTGATATTTCAGATGTGGAAGTCAGAGTGTCATAGACTTTTCTGCCTGGCTGGCTTCACCCTGTGATCCTCAGACCTCAGCCTCCTGAGCTAGGATGATGGGCTTGAACTACTGGTGTTCTGCTGTTCAGAACTGTAATGACCTTGACAATACAAGTCAACTACTTATCACAAAGGGCTTGGGGAGCATATTAAGCCTTTCAACATTGACCTTTCAGAACCCTGTAGGACACAAGATTACAATGCTACAGTCTGAGAGGCTGGGCATATGGATGTGTTACACTTGAACCTTAAGCTCTGACTCCAATTCTGGTATACATCAGTGTTCATTTTCCAAGGAATGATCTCATAATTAGCAAATAAGAAAAGTACCTGGATTAACCTTCACTTTTTTCCCCAATAATGTGTCTTGAACTCAAGCCTGGGCACTGTCCCTTAGCCCCTCAGGTCAAGGCGTACACTCTACCACTTGAGCCACAGTGCCACATAGGGTCTTTTCATGGTTCACTGGAGATAAGCGTCTAACAGGCTTTCCTTGATTAGGCTGTCTTTGAACTGTGATCTTCAGCTCTCAGCCTCCTGAGAAGCTAGAGTTCCATGTGTGAGCCACTGACATCTCGTCTATTGTTTTTGGCAGTCTTTGGATTGATCTTAGGGCGTGGGTACTGTCTCTGAGCTCCTTTTCCTCAAGGTTAGCCACTTAGGCCACTCCACAGCTTCTGTTTTTTCTGAGTATGTGGCACTGAGGATTAAACCCTGGCATTCCTGCATGCTAGGCGAGCTCTTTACTACTAAGCCACATTTCTAGTCCCACTCTTACAATTTTATCCCTCACTTGCCTATCCCCAGGAAAAGATTTCTGACTATAAATCATTTAAAGAAATCCCAATAGGAAGATATTCAAAGATTGTACAAAGCTCATACTTGGGAGAGACTCTAAACATGTGAATACTGTGACAAATGCTTCCATTTAATTATGTATTATGTTTCAACACTTAATAAAATATTAATAAAAATGAGTAAATATCCTAAATTATTGTATAGAATTTTATTATAGATGTGCTAATTGTAATAAATATTATGTGTATAATAATACTAATTACAATAATCAATCAATAAATGAATACAAGATAAATAAAAAACAAAATCAATAATAAAAATCATAATATGAAATTAACATACATATATAAGTGTATATCATATATTAAACATGGATAGAAACATTTTTTGCATTGCAGAGCCTTCATTCAGGCCCTGGGAACTCTAGCCTGAATTTCTTTTCCTCAAGGACAGTGAACTTCGCCTTCAACCATGGTGTAAAAGAGTGACCTGGTCCGTGATCTCAAATCCTAGCAATGGCAGAAATACTGGCCCCAGTTCCAAGACAGTGACTTCTTTTTTTTTAATGGAAGCATTTATGTTTACTCAGTTCCATACTGAACATTAAAAAAAAGCAGTGTGGAATTTGTACAGCTATTCAGACATCCTTCCTTACTTCTAAATTGCTTCTCTGAGAACGACATTGTTTCTCTTTTTTTGTACTTTTTTATTGCAAAAGTGTTTTACAGAGGGATTACAGTTACAGGAGCAAGGTAATGAGTACATTTCCTATTGAGCATTATTGACTCCTCCTTTGTTTTCCCCCTACCATCCCTTCCCTCCTATCTCCACAACTACCTCCCCCTGCCAAGGTCAGTGACTTAGTTTTTCATTTTTGGTTGGCACGGGGTTTGAACTCAAGTAGTGGCAACTGTTCCCTCACATTGCTACAAATTTGCCAACACCCTGAGTTCAAATCCCAGGCTACGAAAGAAAACTGGCAGAAATTGCAAACCAGGGAGCTTTATTTTATATATAGTTAAATAATTAATATTTTTATTTTTTTGTCCATCCATGGTGCTTGAACTCAGGTCCTGGAAACATTTCCTCAGCTTGGATCTCCCTAGGCTGGGTTGCAGTCTCCAGACCCATAGCTGATCCTGAGATCCTAGGCCCAAAGGGCTTGCAGGAAGAAAAAAGAAGCTGGAAAACACAAAAAGTGGTGAGCTGCAGAGGGCTGGCACTTTATGATTTTTTTTTTAGAATGGTGACCATCCTGGATCTGAATGACATGGCTACAAAGTGGACCTGACCTGCAATTGCTGATGGCTGGTGTGCTATCAGTGAAGCCATAGGCCAATCTGTCAACATAAGCCCTGGGTTCAAATCCCAGTCCTGACACCAATGGCAGGAGAACACAAGAGACTCATTCCTATGCATGGGAATACCAATTGAATGAGTAGTTGTTCATGCAACCGTCTAGTCTAAAATTGGATGCAATTATCTTAGAATGCTGATTGATCTTAACGTATAGTTCATTAAGCATGAAAAGAATAATATTCCTTCAATGGTGGTATAATAAATACCTAAGAGTTGGTAGGAACGTAGTAGGTGTCATTCAATCATAGATAGACGGCTCTGGCTCTCTTTAACAATATATATTTATTTGTATACCACTGTCTGCCTATCCATATATCGCTGTTTTGGCCAAAAGTGAGGGTCGATCTCAGCGCCTGGGAACCACTTGAGAGCTTCATTGGCTAGAGGCTCCCATGCTCAAATTCACCCATTCATGAATTGGGCCTGCTAGACACTGAGTTCTCCATCACTGCCAGGCATGGTTGAGAACACATCTAAAATCTAGATTCTATGTGATAGGATGTAAACAATGTAATAAATGGTATAGGTGTCATCAAATTCAATAAAATAAATGGTGAATAAATGAATAAAACAAGAAATAAAATGAATAAATGCACCAAACACAATATGGGCTGAACATCTGAATGGAAATATAAATCCTATCGTTAAAATGTATATAAGGAGTATGTTTTCCAGGACTAAGGCTTGAATTCAGTCTGCCTAGGAGGAGGAAATGGCCGGTGATCCTGAGATACTTGTTTCTAGACCTAGGAAGAGTCATGGCATGCGATTGATCTCATTCTTGAATGAGTAGTTCATGCGTGATGTGAGTAGGAAATAATATGCAAGACTCATTGGGTATAGATTATTTGTAGAGAAGAGTTAGTGAAGCATGACAATAATCATCACAGACATGAAATGGATGCATCAGGAAAGATCCGAATATAGGTACTCACAGATTGGAATTCCATCACAGGTCACCATCAATCCTACTCTATAGAAATATGTACTTATTTGCATTCTATCTTCAGCTTATGAATGGATGACTATTGTGCTCTGCACACTTCCCCCAGGGGGGCTCAAACTCAGGTACTGAGAATGCATAGCTCCTTCGTCGCTCACAGGCTGGTGTGCTCATGTGGACTCATTCACCAATTGGGCCTGCTAGGCCCCGAGTTCAGATCCCAGCCCTGCCAAAGGATTCATCTTGATGTCAGAAGCAAATTGTTGCTTCTGTTTTCCTTTCTTGTGCAAGTCTTTGGTCTCAGCTAGGATGGAGAATGCATGGACCACCCTCTGGTTATGGGAATAAATTGTTATCCATGTCAGCCCAGTTATACCTGTCATCATATACATAAGAAAATACACAATACATCCATGAATAGCATACAAAATAAACACAATAAGTACACTCAATGAACGATGCAGTCCACACACGAATGTGAATATATATCCCATGTTTCAATGATGCATTGAGCACTATTTTGGCCTCCCTGTGGCTGGATCTCAGTTCCTGGGAAGAGCCCATCTCCTTAGTGGCTCAAAGTCTGGTGTGATCACATGGACTGATTTGGCAGTTGGGCCTCCTAGGCCCCGAATTCAAAACCCAGCACTGCCAAAAATTCACCCTGATGTGAGAAGCCAGTCGTTGCACCTGTTTTATGTGCTGTGCAAATTCTGGGTCAGAAGCCAGTTGTTACAAATGTTTTCCTCTCCTGTGAAAGACCTGAATCTCAACCAAGAAGAGGAATTCATAGGCAACCCTATAACCATAGGAACAGGTTGTCATCCATGTCAGCAAAGTTATACCTGTCACCATATTTAGTGAAATACACAATACCTCCATGAAATAGAGACAAAATAAAGAGAAGTTCAATAAATACAAGATGCTGTTTACACATGTATATCAATATAGATTGTATGTTTAAATTATGAATTTATGACTACACTGGATGACCCTGGGGATCAATGTCAGATCCTGTGAATGGCCTACATCCTTAGTTGCTCACAGTTTGGTGTGTTCACCTTGACTTATTGGCCAATTGGTCCTACTAGGACCTGAGTTAAGATCCCAGCATTACCAACAAGTGGGTTGTGGAGTAAGAAGCCAAGTGTGAAATCGTCTTCCTTTTCTTTGAATATCCTTTTGATCCTGAGAACACTGACAAGATGGAGAACATTTATACAAATCTAGATGCTCTGTGACAGGATGTCATTAATGTAATAAACGGAATGGGTATCATCATAGTACAATCAATGGTAAATAAATGAATAAAACAAAAAATTCAAGGAACAACCACACACATGTATGGACTGAACACCTATAAGTAAGTATAAATCCTATCTTTACAATGTATATAAATAGTATGTTTCCAGGGCTGGGGCTTGAATTCAGGACTAGTAAACAGGCCTGACTTTCTTATCTTCAAGTACAGTGATTTCCCCTTCATCCACATTGCTGCTGATTTACCCAGATCCTGAGTTCAAATCCAAAGTCTGGAAGAATATACATCATGAATTGCAAGGGAGGGAGCTAAATTTTTTATTTTACTTTTCTCAGTACGGGCTTGATGTCAGCTTGTGGCAACTGTGCCTCAGCTTCGATCACCCTAGTCTGGGGTGCAGCCACTAGACCTACAGCTGCTTCTGGGATCCTAGTCCCCCAGGTCTTGCAGAGAAAACAATGCACAGAAAAAATGTGGCCTTTTTATATTTTCTTCCTTTGCACGGTGACCCTCATGGGTCTGAATGACACTGTTGCAAAAGGTACTTCACTTTGTGTTGCTGAGGGCTGACAGACTATCTGGGAATCCATAGGCCCACGTGGCAACATAGGCCCTGATTTCAAATCCCCCTCCTAACACCAATCAATGGCAGGAGATACTAAGAAAATGGTTCCCATCCATAGGAAGAACAATGGAATGTTAACAATGTCAAGGTTCAATGAGTTGATCATGAATGATGCTCCTAGAAATTTAGACAGCATAATTTCAGGAGGTTAATTGATTTTATTTAATATTTGTGAAGCATAAAAAAATATTATTACTTAAAGGAACACAATAATTTCAGGACACTGATTGATTTCTTTAATAGTGTAAGGATGAAAACAATAACATTAATTACATGGACGCATGATTAATACCCAGTAATTGGAAGGAATGTAGTCTATATAACTGAATAATATATAGACATCTCTAAAAACTATAAAAGTACATATTTATTAGCGTACTGCCATCTGCATGTCAATCTGTTCTTATTTTGCTAACACCTGTGGCTTGATCTCAGGTCCTGGGAACAGCCTGTCAGCTCAGTTTGCCCCAGGATGGTGTACTAACCCTCACCCATTCATGAATTGGGCCTTGTAGGCTTGTAGGCGTGAGTTCAGATGCCAGCACTCCCCAAAAATGAATTATGGAATAAAAAGTTGATGGTGACACATGTTTTCCTTTTCTGTGAAAGTCCTGGGTGTCAGGTATGAAGTGGAATACATATGCAGACCTATATCTTATGTAAACAATGTAATCAATTTTTATGTGCCATAATAGTCAAAATAAATGGTCAAAATATGAATAAAACAAAAAAATAAAATAACTGCACTGAATGCAATATGGAGTCAACATATGTATATAAATATAAATCATATGTTAATTGTACATGAATAGGATGTTTTCTAGTGGTGGGGATTTATTTCAGGCCTAAGGAACAGACTTGAATTTCTTGACTTCAAGGAGGCCAGTTTCCCCTTCCCACACAGTGCAACAGAGTTACCAAGTCCATAGGTTCCAATCCCAGTCCTGTAATAGTATTTCTTAAGTATTGCATTATGATTCCGTTTTATGAATGTGATTGTTTAAATGCTTCATAAAGAATTAACTCACATCGATCAGTTTCCTATAACATAATTGTATATAATTTTATCCTAGAATCATTCAGGAACTGCTCTTTCAATCATGACATACATTATATTCCATTGGTAATCATATGGACAGGATTAAGTTTCTTAGGATCTCCTTCCATTTGGAAGTGGCAGAACCAGGATTCAAACTATGGGCTACAGCTCCCACAACTTAAACTCGAGAATAGGGAACTCACCATTCTGTCCAAGAACATCAATAAGACCAATGATTAGGCACTCACCAGTGGCTCTCAGCAGTCTTCCTTGATACTTACAAAGCTGTGATGGGAGGATCATGGTCGAAGTCACCCTAGTCAGGAAAGTCCAACTTCAGGGCCAACAAAGCCAGAATCCCTGTGGCTCCAGTGTGCAAGGCCAGCCTTGAGCCAAAGCAGCTCACAGACTGTGCCCATATCCTCAATTCAACGTCTGGGACTGGGAACAAACAGACATACACAACAATCTGTGCAGCCATCTGGCTAAAGCAGGTCACCCTCTCCAACTGAATTGGACATTGTTACCCAGGAAAAGGACTGCTATCTTCTTGACTCCGCCCATGCTGCTTGCATCACAGGATTCTGGCCACTCCACCATTATTTCATGGTACTTTCTGACCAGTGAGATATAAGAATGGTGGCCACGCTCACAGTCCATGCTGCCAGGTAGCACCGGGATTCCCGCTGTTATTTTACACCACTACCAGCAGTTGAGGAAGGTAGAGATGGCTGAGTGGTGAGGAAGAGACTCAAGGCAACTTTGGAATATAGAACGAAATGAGATGGCTGCCCATGCCCCAGCGCCCTCCCTGCACATGGTTCGGGATTTCAGACATCAGGCCATGGCACCCTGCCGGGCTGCATAAAGCCCAACCTGGTCCCTGGCTCTTAGGCCATGTGTCTGCAATGCAACTGCCATCGCTGCTCGCCCCACCTGCAGCAGCCTCAAGCAACATTTCACAGCAGTACATGTGAGTGGCTGGCCCAAAACTACCCCTACCCTGGGTTAGACACCCCTCTGGGGGCACCATGACCCCCTACTTGTGTCCACTCCCTGGCTCTGAGGAGCCACCTTTCTGTCTTGGGCATTTCTGAAACAGAGCCTCAATATATGCTCTGGCTGGGCTGGATCAAGGTCCTCCTATCTGTAACATGTATGCTCCACCAGACCTGGTCCTCTGTAGTTGGGATGGCAGACATGTAGCAACATGCGCAGTCATCAATTTAGATGGATTATCCCAATCTTTTAGTCCACAGCAGCCGATTCTTTTTTTTTTAATTGTGAAAATACTGTACAGAGGGTTTAAAATTACATGGGCAAGATAATGAGTACATTTCTTATCAAGCATTGTAGCTTCCTCCTTTGTTTCCTCTTCCCATCCCATCCTCTCCCTGCCTCCATACCTGTCCCTCCACCTCCCCCTACCAAAGTTGTAAAGTTCATTTTCGACATACGACTTCTATGTCTCATTGTTGCAATGGGTCCACCTGTAATCTCTATTTAAACGATTTGTTTTTTCCCTTCCATGCTCCATAAATTATAACAACGTCAAATACAGTGAAAGCAGGGATTATACTGTGGGGGAGGGGCATAAAAAGCAACAAAGAAATAATCTTATAAATATACTGGAAACAATCGTATGAAAGAAAAAAATTTGAATACATATCTAAAGGTTCATTTCCCTAACATCAACTTATCTGACCTGTTTTGCTTGACTCAGACATATACTAGTTATTGCAAATAAGGAAAACCATGGGACCTATGATTCTTTGGGCCTGGCTTATTTCACTTAATATAATTTTTTCCAAGTCTTTCCATTTCCTAACAAATGGAGCACTGTCATTCTTTATGATAGAGGCATAGAATTCCATTGTGTATATATACTACATTTTCTTGATCCATTCATCTACCCAGGGGCATCTGGGTTGGTTCCATATCTTAGCTATGGTAAATAATGCTGCAATAAACATAGTTGTCCTGGTAGCTTTAATGTGGTCTTGTTTGTGAACATTTGGGTAAATGCCCAAAAGTGGGATTGCCTCGGTCATAGGGGAGCTCTATGTGGAATCTTGAGGAACCTCCATACTGCTTTTGAAAGTGGTTGAACAAATTTACACTCCCACCAACACTGCAATAAAGTTCCCTTCTGTCCAAATCCACTCCAGAACCTGTTGTTATCAGAGTTCTTGATTATAGCCATTCTAACTGGGGTGAGGTGGTATCTCAAAGTTGTTTGATTAGCATTTCTTTTATGGCTAGAGAGGTTGAGCATTTGTTCATGTGTCTATTGGCCATCCTTCTTTTCTCTTCAGAGAAGTTTCTCTTTAAGGTTTTAGCCCACTTATTTATTGGGCAGTTGTTTCTTTTAAGATTTGTTGTGGGGGGATTTATTTTAGATATGAGACCTTTGTCAGTTGTATGGCTCATGAAGATTTTCTCCAAGTCCGTGGTCATTCTATTGATATTGCTAGCTATGCCTTTGCCATGCAGAAGCTCTCCAATTTCATGAAATCCTAATTGTCCAACCTTTCTTTGATTTGTTGTTTTTCTGGGTCTCTATTAAGAAAATTTCAGCCTTTGCCAAGTAGACCTGGGATTTTTCGTATTCCATCCTGTAATGTTTTCAGAGTGTCTGCTTTGACATCGAGGTCTTTCATCCATTTGGAGTTGATTCTGGTGCAGGGTGATATATAAGGGTCTAGTTTTAGTTTTCTACAAGTAGTTAACCAATTTTGCCAGCACCATTTCCTGAAGAAGCTTTCTTTCTTCCATTCTATTTTGTTAGATCCCTTATCGAATATTAGATGGCTATAGGTCTGTAGGTTCATTTCTGGGTTTTCAATTCTATTCCATTGGTCCTGAGGTCTGTTCTTGTGCCAGTACCAAGCTCTTTTGATTATTATTGCTTTGTATTGGAGTTTGAAATTTGGTATTAATATTCATCCAGGACTGTTCTTTCTGTTGAGGATCATTTTTGCTATTCGGGGTCTTTTATTGTTCCCTATGAATTATTGGATTCCCTCTTCTATTTCCTTGAAGCATGAGATTGGAATATTCATAGGTATTTCATTGAATTTGTAGATAGCCTTGGGAAGTATTTCCATTTTCATGATGTTGATCTTTCCAATCCAGGAGCATGGGAGTTTTTGCCACTTTCTAAGATCGCTTTTGATTTCCTTTTTCAGGTTTTTAAAATTTTGATCATAGAGGTCCTTCACTACTTTGATTAAGTTAATTCCTAGGTATTTTATTTTTTGTGGGTTATTACAAATGGAGATGCTTTCCTAATTTCAGCCACACTTTTCTCATTGTTGGTATACAGAAAAGCCATTGTTTTTTGAGGGTTAATTTTATACATTGCTACTTTGCCAAAGTTTTGAATCAGCTTGAGTAATTTGGGAATGGAGTCTATGGGATTCTTTAAATACAAGATCATGACAAGAGGGAGAGTTTTGCTTCTTCTTTTCATATTTGGATCTCCTTTACATTTGCATCTTGTCTTATTCCAGTAGCTAGGCATGCTAATACTAGATTGAAGAGAAGTGGAGAGAGTGGACATTCTTGTCTCTTTCCTGAATTAAGAGGAAATGGCTTTAGTTTTTCACCATTAAGTTTAATGATGGCTGTAGGTTTGTCATATATAGTCTTTATTATATTGAGGAAAGTTCTATGGATTCCTAGTTTTTCCAGAACCTTCATCATAAAGGGGAGTTGGATCTTGTCAAATGCTTTTTCTGCATCTATTGAGATAACTATGTGGTTCTTACCCTTGCTCCTGTTGATGTGATGAATTATATTAATTGATTTTTGTATATTGAGCCAGCTTTTCCTCACTGAAATGAATCCTGTTTGATCGTGGTGTATGATTTTTTGTATGAATTGTTGAAATCGATTGGCCAAAATTTTGTTGAGAAGTTTTGCATCAATGTTCATCAAAGAAATGGGTAAATAGTTCTTTTTCTGTGATGAGTCCCTGCCTGGTTTGGGGATGGGACTTATGATGGCTTCATAGAATGTGTTTGGTAGTAAATTTTTCTTTCAATTTCATTGAAGATTTGGAGGAGTATTGGTGTGAGCTGTGTTTTGAAGGCCTTATAGAATTCTGCTCTAAAGCTATCTGGTCCTGGTCTTTATTAGATGGGAGGTCTGTTATTGTGGTTTCTATTTCAATGCTTGATATGGGCCTGTTAAATGGTTTAACTAATCCTTGTTTAGTTTCAGCATGTCAATATTTGCTAGGAAAAGGTTGATTTCTGCTAAGTTCTCATACTTATTAGCATAAAGTTTTGAGAAATATTTCCTTATAATATTCTGAATCTTGGTTGATTCTGAGTTTATTTATTTGGGTTTGTTATATTCTTTTTCTGATAAGATTTGCTAAGAGTCTGTCAATTTTGTTAATTTTTTGAAGTAACAAATCTTTGTTTTGTTGATCCTTTCGATGGTTTTTTTGCATTCTAATTCATTTAATGCTGATTTAATTTTAATTATTTCTTACCGTCTAGTAGATGGGGGATTATCTTGCTGCTTTTTCAAGGAGGCTCAGATGTCTCATCAAATGGTGGGTTTCAGATCTCTCGAATTTGTTGATGTAGGAACTCAGAGCTATAAACTTGCCCCTGAGTACTGCTTTTCCTGTGTCCCAGAGGAGCTGGTAATTTGTGTGGTCATGAACATTTGAATTTCCTTTCTAATCTCCTCCATGACCCACTTGTGATTCTGCAGTGTGTTTTTCAGCCTCCATGTGTTATAGGATTTTCTTTGGTGTCTTTTGGTGTTAAGTTTTAATTTTATTTCCTTGTGGTCTGAGAGAATGTAAGGTATAACTTCAATATTTATGAATTTGGACAAGTTTGCTTTGTGTACTAAAATGTGTTCTATTTTGGAAAATGTTCTATGTGCTGCTGAGAAAAACGTGTATTCTGATGCTGCTGTGTGAAATATTCGGTAGTTGTCTGTGAAATCTAGTTGATCTATGCAGTTGTTTAGATCTGCGGTTTCTCTGTTGAGTTTTTGCTGAGTTGATGTATCTAGTGGGGAAACTGGTGTGTTAAATACCCGAACAATTAATGTCTTTGGGTCTCTGTCGGATTTGAGGGAAAGTAGTGTTTCTTGGATAAATTTGGGTGCTCCATTGCTTGGCGAATATATATTTAGAATTGTAATATCCTCTTGAAGGATAGATCCCTTAATTAGTATGTAGTGACCTTCTTTATCTCTTCTCACGAATTTCAATTTGAAGTCTCTTTTATCTGATATTAGGATTGCAACTCTTGCCTCTTTATGGGGGCCATTTGCTTGGTAGATTTGGTTGCAGCCTTTCATATTCAAAATGTGTTTGTTTTTATGGGCAAGATGTGACTCCTTATGGTAGCAGATAGAAGGATCTTGCTTTTAATCCAACTAGATAGTCTACGCTGCTTAATTAGAGAGTTAAGTCCGTTAATGTTGAGAGTTAGGATTGAGAGGTATTTGGGAGTACCTGCCATTTTATCCACCTTCTTGGGTGCTGAGTCAACTGGGTTCTTCTTATGGTTCTTGGATTCTCAGTTTGGGTGCGATTTCTTGGCCTTTATTGTGATCTTGTTGGTTTTCTATGTGTAGGACATCTTTAAGAAAGTTTTGTAGGGCTGGTTTTGTGGAGATATATTGTATCAATTTTTCTTTGCTATGGAAGGTTTTTATTTGACCTCCAGTCAAGAAGGAGAGTTTATCTGGGTACAAAATTCTTGTTTCATAGTTGTTTGTTTTTAGGGCATGGAATCCATCATTCTAGGCTCTTCTTGCTATGATTGTTTCCGCTGAGATATATGAGGTGATTCCAATTGATTTCCCTGTATAGATGATTGATCTTTTCTCCTTGTCATCTTTAAGGATCTTTTCTTTGGTCTGAATTGATCCTGTGTGGTTTATAATTTGACGGTGGGATGTTCTATTCTGGTCTGGTCTATTTGGAGTTCTACTAGATTCTTTTATCTGAATAGGACTATCTTTTTGGGTGTTTGGGAAGTTCTCTGCTAGGGTCCTGTTACACAAATTTCCTATTCCATTAACTTCTGTCTCTAGCTTCTCCTCTACACCCATTAGCCTCAGAATAGGCCTTCTGATGGTGTCTTCCAAATGTTGGATAGATTTCTCATATTTCTTGGATTTTTCTTAAATAGTTGTATGTTCTTTCTCTATAATATCTAGGCTGTCTTCAATCCCCGAGATTTGATCTTCTGCATGGTCTAACCTACAATAGAGACTTTATACTTTGTTTTAAATTCCTTTTTCTTCTAGTTGGTCTGCTTTGATGGCTTCAAATTCTTTGTTGCAGCATTGTTTTAGAACTTGTATGAACTTCTTTTCTTCCTTAATTTGGTTTTCAGTGTTTATTCTCAAATCACTTATTTGATTGGTTATTCCCATTCCTTCTGTTGGGATTCCATTCAGCATTCCCTTTGTGGTCTCTCTGACTTCTTTCAGTTTTCTGTTTATGGATTCCATGAATGCCTTTAGTGATCTTTCTGCATTCTCATCCCACTCTCTCAATTCCTGTATTTCTTTTTGATTAGCTTCTTCACGTTCACGCAGTTCCTGTAGTTCTCTTTGACTGATCTCAGCCTGCTCATGACATTCCTTTATTTCTCTTTGAGTGCTCTCAATCTGCTCACCAAATTCCTGTATCAATCTTTGTGTAGCTTCCTCACACTCATGATATTCTTGTATTAATCTTTGTTTTGCCTCCTCTCTCTCCTTATCATGCTAATTTAGAGTCCTTTGTAGGTTTTCAATCTTTTCATTTACTATATTTACCAGTAGTGTTTGTAGAGCTCTTTGAGAACTCTCCTCTGGATTATTGATTATCTTTTCTGACCCCTCATTATCATGAGTGGGAGTTGAGATACCCGGACTTGTCATTTTTCTTGTGTTTTTCCAGGTTGCTCTGCCCATTTGGGATGAAAGTAATGCCAGTTTTGTGCTAGCACACTATTTTAAGGCAAGCATCAACCAAAGTCTGTAGTTGCACAGTCAAAAATCTGCAGATACAATCTAGTTCTACAGATATACCTATTCAACATCAACCATCTATGTATTAATGGGCTACAAACCTCAAAGAAGAATTTGGCAAACAGAAATTATTAAGTTTAGGGAGAGATATGGGTAATAATAGGCATATAAGGATATAGAAAGGCAGTGGGATAGTTAACTTATCTCAATCCTAATCTCAAAGAGGAAATAGGTTGGATAGAATGATAGTAGAGAGAGAGAAATAAGAAGAAAGAGAAAGTAAAAAAGACAAGAAAAAATAGAAAAACAAAAAATAAAAATTAAGACGTTCAACACTTAAAAATTATGCAAAATGAAAACGTAATATTCAGAGAAGAACGTGGATAGAATAAGAGAATGGGATGGATAGAAAGGAGATGTAAAAAACTAAAAAATAAAAATTCTTAAAATATTATACAGGTAAAAAGGGTAGTACTGCTGTTAAGGAATTTAAGGCTAAGAGGTTTTAAATTGAGTAATAAATTTCTGGATTAAGTGTGTACACAATGGGGCTAAGGTCTAATAATCAACTATTGGCATATCTGAGGATGAGCAGAATAGCAATTAAGTCAGGCAAAGGAGATGAAAAAGAAGAAAAAGTGAAAAGAGTAAGAAGGAAAGAAACAAAGGGCAAATGGTCAGTAGAGCTAAACAAAAAAATGTTTAAGAAGAAAAGAGAAAAAAAGTACACTCACATATACCCCTAAAATGAAAATTCCGAGATGAAGAAAAAAAAGTTAATAAAAAACAAATAAAATTAAAGTAAAAAATTAAAAATTAAAAAAAACTTTTAGAAAAACATTTTTTATTACGGTACAAAAAAAGATTTCTTTGATATTTTGGGTGGGGATGGAAATATACTGCATTTGCCTTGTGTCTTTAAGCTGTATCTTGTTTCAGTCTCTGGTCTGTTTGTGGTTTTTGATTTTCCTGTGGCTTGAATGGTTTCTTAAGTCAGTTTGAGCAGGCAGAAAAATCATAGCAGATGATTCTTGACCACAGGTGAAGCTCTGGGTAGGGTCGCAACCATCAGACCTCATTATCCTCTCAGGACAGTTGTGAGGAAACAAGGGATTTATACAGAGGGATATCTGGAGCATGGCTAGGCACAGAGGGAGCAGCCTTCAGATAAGGTTCTCCACAATTCTGTGAACAAATGACAGGAAGATAGCTGGAAAGGGCTCAGCTGGGGCCTGTTATTAATTGTGCAACAGATGTGGGATTATGAAACAAAACATGGCTCTCTCTCATCATTACCCTATCCCCATGAGGAAGAGGATCCTTCACTATGTTGAGTTTTGCAGCTGGTGAAACTAAGGCACAGAAAAGCCAGTTGACCTACTTATGACTTCAACTTCACAGGAAGCTCTGCCTGACTTCGATACCATGCTCCCTAGGACAATGGATACTATTCAGTCCACTTCTTGTGTTAGGAAGTTCACTTCTTGTCAGTTGTGGGGCTGGAACTCTAGGCATGGGCACTGTTCCCGAAAGCCTCAGCAAAAGGTTAGTAAGTGCTCTACTACTTGAGCCCAAAGCACTACTTCTGATTTTCTGGTGGTTCTTTGGAAATAAGGGTCTCACAGACGTTTCTGCCTGGGCTGGTTATGAACCATGAACCTCATATCTCAGCATCCTGTGTAGTTAGGATTAGAATTCTGAGCCATTAGCACCAGACTTAATTGTAATTCTGACTTTTGTTATCTCTCTCTTTCAAAAGTACTGGTCCCCATGTGGCTGGAACCCAAGGTGGCCCTCTCATTCTGGTGGTTGGCTGTGGGTCAGGAGCTGTCTCGCTCAGCTTATTGAAACAGCTCCATGGGATAAGCCCCTCTGGCTAGACAGTGACAGTTATTCATTGTCCCTCCAGCCTTACTAGACTTATTGTATTGATTTCTACATCATTTTCTAGCACCTGGCCAAAATTATGATACGTCGTTATGGAACGAAAAAGTAATGCCATCTTAAGAAAGTTATTTAGGGCTCTGGGAATGTGGCTTCAAGGTACGGTGATTGCCTAGCATCCATAAAAGCCTGGGTTCAATTCCTTAGTAACACATAAAAGAAAAACTGGAAGTGGTGCTGTGCCTCAAGTGATAGAGAGCTAGCATTGAGCAAGAAAAAAAAAAGCTCAGGAAAATTCCCTACCCCTGAGTTTTAGCCCCTTGACTGGCAAAAAGAACAAAAACTAAACAAAACAAAACAAATAAACCATTTAGTTAGTAAATGCAAAATAAAGAACCCATACTTGGAATATATAATTGCTCCTTTCATACTGACACCTGACAATAGTCCCTAATTCATTTACTTTACTTATATGAGGATACTGTGTTGAAAAAGTTTTGTTCATTAAGTCACAGTAATTAATACTAAGAATGTGCTTAGATGCCAGGTAAAGTTTAATTCTGGAAATTCAACGATTCCAGGATTTGTGTCATCACTGATAATCACAAAGAGAAGGGTAGGCTAAGTGTGATTTTGAAATTTTTTTGGTCCATTATGGCACCAAAAAGGCAAAGGCTAATTAATTTTTGTGACAGAAAATAATGAATAACTCCAGATAGAAGGAATAAATGATAGTAATTAAGGTATACCAGAAACTGGTCTTGACAACCATTTTTGGTTATTTTAGAACTAGTTCTCAAGTAGGCTTTACCTCATTGCCTTTAGCATTCCAAATCTCTTAGGCTAGCTCTTCATCTCTGTGTGATAAATGTATCTCCTATGCTATTCTTTCATACCTTATCTCCTTTACTTTCTAAAAATCTCATTCTTTCTATATTCCTCTATGAACATTTCCTGATACTAAATACACCTATACAGATGGCAGAGAATGCTAATGTAAGGGTCCCATAGCTCATGAGTCATTAATGTAGGAAAATGGAAAAGGAGGACTTCAATTTTAATGTCATCATTTGGTTAAAATTTCCATTCTTTGTCTACACAGTGTCATTCAGTGCACATAAATGCAAATATGAGCCAGGGGCTGGTGGTTTACATTTGTAATCCTAGATACTCAGGAGGTTGTGACCAGAGGATTGTGGTTCAAAGCCAGCCTGTTCAGGAAAGTCCATGAGACCGTAACCTTCAATTAACCACCAGAAACCCAGAGGTGGTGCTGTAGCTGAGCACCCAGGATCAGAGTACATGCCCCACAACCTATAAAAAGGTAAAATATGACTTTAAGTTTCCCCAAAAGGAACGACAAGATCAATAATCTTCCCAAGCAAAAAAAAAATCCAAAAAGATGCAGTGCACATACTTTTGTTGAGTTATGTTATGGATTCAATGCTGGACATATTCTCTAAAAAAAATCGTTTAACTAGGGATACAGGTGGACCCATTGCAACAATGAGATGTACAAGTCGTCATGTCGAAAAACGAACTTTACAACTTTGGTGGGGGTCGGAGGGTCGGCTGGGGGGAGGGGGTATATGGGAAGGGATGGGAAGGGGAAACAAAGAGGAGGCAACAATGATTGATAAGAAATGCACTCGTTATCTTGCCCATGTAATTGTAACTCCTCTGTACGGTATGCTCACAATAAAAAAAGGAAGTAAAAATTGTCAAATATTAGCTTTACAATAAACTTCATCTAATATTTCTCGTTTGAAAAGAGAAGTCTATACAGTTGATGTCACTTGGCTTTCTTACTTTCTTAGTTTAAAGCCAAACCAGGCAGGAGAGTCTGTCAAAGTCTTATCTGTAATTACACAGGGAAAAAGCCAGAAGTGGAGTTTTGGTTCAAGCAGTAGAGTACTAGCTTTGGGAATAGGTGAGCTGGAAAGAAAACTGTTCAGGGACAGGGTCCAGCCTCTGGGTTTAAGCCCCAGAACCAAGACCAGCTAAACAAAAAAGGAAACAAAAAACCAGATATTTCATTGGAACCCTCCTTAAAGGAGTATTGGTGTGAGAAATGGCTCCTTTTGCTCTTCATATGCACTGGATGCTTTTTTGGAAACTTTATTGCTCTGGAGAACTCAGGACCAAACTAAAGGAATTGATAACTGACTCCTGCAACAAAAGAATCATCTCAGGGGTAAAATATCCATTCATAAAACACTTTAAAACCTCCATGTCTTTGTTTCTTTGCAGTAGATTTTTTTGGGGGGGTCCAGTCATGGGCCTGAACTCTGGGCCTGGGCACTTTACCTCAGCTTTTCAACTCAAGGCTAGCACTCTACCACTTGAGCCACAGCACCACTTATGGCTTATTTTTTCTTATGGGGTGCTGAGGAATCGAACCCAGGGCCTCAAGCATACAAGGCAAATGCTCTATCACTGAGCCACCTTCACAGTCCCTGCAGTAGAAAATATTTAAAACAACGTTATTTCCTTTTGTTCTATGCTGGCCATCAAATGGCACATTATATCTTTTTGTAATATTCTCAACTTAGAAGTTTACAGAAAAATTATATATGAGTAAAAACACACTAAAAAAAGTCAGGGACAGAGTTTCTTTCAAGCCTTCGTATTTTCTTCTTTTACAGTAAAAAGGAAAGCACAAGTTAACTTGAACTTTGTCATTCCTCTATGTTCCATTCTTCTCCTGGGATCAGTTGCCACATCCAGTAACAGTTATTTCCAGAAACAATCTATGGTGCTGCTCGAGGTATAATGAATGTTTTCTGGCTTCACCGAAATAACCCAAGGAGACCTTTGGACCTGAGGTAACACGTGTTTCAGAGACAACTTAGTATAGAGAAAATATGAAATTTCTATTTCTTATAAATACATTATCCATGAGTATATTGAGTTCAAACTTTGTAAATTCTCTGTAAATTAAGGTGAATTTTAAAGGGGAAGATGGTTCTCAGATCATTTTTTCTGAGTGTATATGCTGCGCATTATTTCCCAAGTTTACATGAATTTGTTAACTCATGTTAACTATAACAATAATAAGAGAAAGAGAAATTCTGTGTTTAAGTATAAGGTTTCAATACACTATAGAAGACTCTACAAATAAGACCACGTTGAAACAATAAAGCCAAGTCCAGTATGTAGATTTATGAGAGTGATATAGAGAAAGCATTATTCCTACGTGGAACATGAAGTATGATGGCACTGCCTTTCTAAATCACGCTTGCTAACGACACATCTTTGTAGAAAGTAGAATGGAAGAATAATTCTATTTCCAATGCAAGGCAGATATAAGAGCATGGACTTGTCTGGAAAAAAAGAGTTCATCTTGAGAGAGCAGGGATTATACTAGCCATGAACTGGTGGATAAGATCACATTTTTTCTTTACTTTACTTATATATATTTTGTTGGTGGTGGTCTTGTCACTTGAACTCTGGGCCTACGCACTGTCCCTCTGCTATTCCGCTCAAGGCTAATGCTCTACCACTTGAGCCAACAGTGCCACTTCCAGTTTTCTTGCAGTAAATTGGAGAAAAGAGTTTCTGGGACTTTCCTACCTGGGCTGGCTTTGAACCCCAATTCTCAGATCTCACCACCACCCAGCTTAGGATCACATTTCTAACAGTGTACACTCAGCATATGTAATGTGTATGTTAATTTATCTTTATATGAATTCTTGAGTTAAAAATCTGGGCTACAGCTTAGACTTTGCACTCACAAAAATGTTTGTAGTTTAAAAGTTGATTCTACTGGATAAATGAAACTTAAGAATGTAAAGGAGTCTGGGAGTTTCAGTTTGCATCCAGCCTGGGCAGAAGAGTGTTTGAGACACTATGTATAATTAACCACCCAAACTCTGGATTGGAAAAATGGCTCAGGTGATGGAATAACAGTCATGAGCAAGAATGATAAATAAGAGCTTGAGGCTTTTGCATACACACATATAAACATATACATACACACAGAGGAACTTATATGTGCATACACATATACAAAAATGAATCCACTCTCAAAATATGTAGAAAAGTTAGAAAACAATAGAAAATATGTCCTGAGTAAGACTAGAATCAAGTGCTAATTTTTAAAATTAGAAAATCCTCAAGTGAACTTTCTTCAAAATGTTTGTGCATATTAGAGAGGTAGGGACAAGAGATAGTAAGAGAGTCAAGTAATCAATATTAAAAGGATTGGATCCATGGAGGAATGAATCAGAGACCCCGCAGGTGCACTTAAAAATGTTCATACCCTGTGTCAAATGTTAGAACATCTTTGAAAATAGTACATGAACAGTCTGAGAATTCTAGTGGATAATATCACTGGAGAAGTTCAGAATTGCTAGTCAGTATCTACATTAAATAAACCAAGAAGGGGCTGGGAAGGTGGCTCAATGGTAGAGTGCATGTGTTGCATGCATGAATCCCTGGGTTCGATTCCTCAGCACCACATAAGCAAAAAGAAAAAAGGCGGAAGTGGCTCTGTGGCTCAAGTGGTAGATCGCTAGCCTTGAGCTGAAGAGCTGAGGGACAGCACCCAGGCCCTGAGTTCAGGCCCCATTACCGGACCCAAAAATAAATAAATAAACAAACAAACAAACAAATAAATAAACTAAGAAACTATGGTTGGGCAATGTGATACAAGCCTTGAATTCTAGCACTCAGACTGACAGGAGATTAGGGACTGGAATTACTACTGATACCTTCCATAGACCAGGTAGTATAATTTTGTCTTAATAAAATAAACCAAACAAGAAAGGAATACACAGTTGGAAATTTGGACTAATTTCTTCATTATGTTTTGAGAAGCCAAGTTTTCTATTTAAATGCAACTGGTAAATAATCCTCAGTTGTGTTTTAAATGTTCTCCTCATTACAGAATATTCCTAGATGCAAAATGGTTCATGATTCCCATCCAAAATTTGAAAAAGTAAGTAATCATCATTCTGTTAGATTCCAAGGAAAGATGAAGGATTACAAAAGCCTAAGCCTGGAGGAATAGCAAAGTTCATCTAATGTAGGTCTTTATAGATCTTGCTAAATTAGAGTTTAGACTTCAAATAAATATTTTGGTTTTGTTTATAATTTCATATTCTATATGATACTACAAAATTCTTTTTAAGTAGAGGGTTTAATTGACATATTTACAAATGTTTCTTGCATTCTATTTCCCTAGTATTTGTTTCAAGAGAGTTATAATTAGAACTCAGTTAATAGATAATTCTAACTGTTCATGTAGAAAATGATAATGTGAATAATGTAGACCGAGTTGACAAAAAATTGATGATATTAATTTATAAATTTAGAAAAAGCAATTTTTGAGGCATTAATATAACATGGTATGAAGAAAATAATTGTGTGACATCTTCTTTCTTCTACCTGTGTGTAACACAGGAAGCAATTTCTTTAATTACGTGCCTCTGTATACAATGAGAAAAATGCTAGGTTTGGGGTTTGTTTTTATTTTTGTTTTGTTTCATTGCTTTGTCATAGGGCTTGAACTCTGGACCTGGACACTGTCTCTGAGCCTGTTAAGCTCAAGGCTTGTGCCTTACCACTTCAACCTCAGTACCACTTGTGTCTGGCTTTTGCTGAGAAGTTTATTGGAGATAAGAATCTAGGGAACTTTCCTGCCTGGGTGGGCTTTGAACTGTAATCTTCTGATCTTAGCGTACTGAATATCTATGATAGTTAAAAAAAAAAGTATAAATATAAATATGTGCAAGAATACCAGTGGAGGAAAAATGATGCAACCCAGTTTATTGTGGTGTTCTTTCCAGAACACGGAGGGCATCACATTAGCAGAGGTGTAGTATTTTTCCCAATAGCGATAAGCTATTTGTGATGTGAATTAAGAGAATTTTGAGGTGAACACTACAAGTTGGAAACTGTTGGTCTAGGGTGACTTTATGGCATAAATTTTGGGATTGATGGTCATAGAAATAATTGCTTAATATGATAAACAATTGCTTACTCTTGAAGAGTTAATTATAACTGATGCTTTACAGTTTTATCCTATGCTAGAATGTGGCTATTTTTCTGTTCACTTCTTAATCTGTAACACCCGATTGGAAAATGCATCTATTGCAGAATTACATAACATGCAAACAGGTACTATTTTGAGTCTCTCATGTATGGAACGTTCAGAATTTGAAGTGAGTAGTTATTAGTCATAGGAATTGTGATGAACACACATATTCTGTCGTTTTCATAACTTATTTACTTTTAAAAGTTATGGGTTTCCATAGAATTAAACGGTTTTCGGTTTTAGTATGAGAAAGTACTCATTTATTCTTTTTTGAAAATATTGGCAAGTATATTGTGAAAAAATTGTCTAGTTGGATAACATTCAAGTTGATGGCCCTCTGATAAAGAAGGGGTAATTCATTCAAATTAGATGCCAAATAGTACTGATTTTTAAAAAAGTTACTACATAAAGAACAATATTTATTATACCAATACAGTGAAATTTTATTTTATGCAGTTTTTGATGGTAATGGTGGAATTAGGATTGGTAAATTCGCGATTCTGATAAAGGAATTTCAAAAGAGTTTTAAAATTATGAAAGGTTGTTCAAACTTTTTAACTTAGCATATTAAGAAAATTTAAAATTTCCTGGGAAAATAGGCTTTCATGCAAAGAAGTCCATGAAGACTTAGCCAAGAGGGAACAATGTGGGGAAGATGGCTCATTTTCACAGTAAACAAACAAACCTCACAAACCTTGCTGTAAATCCTGTAGGTTCCCATGAGAATTGTCCTTATTCAGGAAATATACTTTTACTGTGTGAAACAAGTTTGTAGTGAAATTTAAATTCAAAGTTTTTTTTAAAAAATTAGACACCAAATTTGTGAATTGACCTTTAATTACTGAACAGTAATTCTCTTAAAAACATAATTTGGTCCAAAATATTTAGGGAGAAAGTGCCCTTCACAATGAAAGAACGTGTTGAGTTTATACTTTTCTGTTTTAATACTTTCCACGATGTCTTTGCACGTGAAGCACTGAAATACAGAAAGAAACCTGATTGGATACTTCAAACTAATGATTTCTCATTTCTAAGTAGCTCAAAAATATAATATCCTTATTAACATGAGGTAGTGAAAACTTCTGTTATTACATAAGCAAAAAAGTTTGGGGATCAGAAAAGGATTGAGGAAATTGAAAAGGTAAGAAAACATGTTATTAGAAGTCCTAGCTAAGCGTATTGGTTTCAGCAGTGGAGGGGGCCAAACCTTTTTGCTATAGATTGTCTTAATGTTTTTGCTACCTAAAGTGATTTTACAGAGCCTATTTGGCTCAATATAAAGAAGAATAAATTGAATGAATACATGAAAATAAATTCCACTCCAAATAAAAGAGTTTTCAAAGAGAAACCATGAAGATGTAGCAGTGGGGGACGCCTTATAGTCCTTCAGCTTCACTAGACTTGAAGCCAAGAAGCTGTGCTTAATTTGAAATCATGCAAGAGCTAAGAGGAGGACATAGAATTAGGATATAGAAGTATTGTCCTTTGTAACAGACAATGTCATCCAAGGAATGGGTGATTTAACTCTATTCTTCTCTATACATCTTGTTGAGCAAATACAAGACCAAGAGGAAAATAATCTATTGAAATAATTTTGCAAAGAATAACTTCACTTTTCCTGATATGGTATCTAAGGAGAGTCTTAAGAGAGAAGATAAAAGTCTTAAGAGAGAAGATGAAAGTGGAATATTCTTAGGTTTCCTCTAAGCATCTTGGTAGCAAAATATATCTTTGAGGTTAGAAATGATTGAACCAAAAAGTGGTAGAGCATTTATTTTTGTGGGCACTTTAGATACAAGAAGATTTCAAGGAAAAGAAAAAAGAAAAAAATTATAGCTAAATATTTGTGATTATAGGTCTTGGACTGGTTTTTTGGAGACAAAAGTTTTGCATTAACATTGGTCCTCATTAACATAGTTGTTGGGTTTTCATGGCAACCAAATGTAAAGGGTAAGTTTAATGGACTCGCTTGGACGAGTAAGCAGCATGATAGAAAATAATGGCAAATAATATTTAAAGAATTATTTTGAACAATTACTTTGCAAGAACAAAGAAGGAAAGATATAATTCAAAATCACTTGAAGTTATTAAAAGTATGAAAATGGAGTAGTGAAGAGATTCAGAGAAGACATAGAGGACTGTTTTTTCTCCAGTGGAATTATAGTTTCTTGATCTTGCTTCTTCCATTCTGTCTTCACAAGGTATCAAGTGTGCCTCAGGACTGGAGTAACCAGTTCAGACAAAGAGCACTCGCAGAAGAAAATATATGCAGTAGATATAGGTGATTTATAACCTTAGACAATCTTTTTAAATCTGTTCAAAATTCTCCCCTACCCCAAACTACCCTCTTTGAACAGCTTGTTTGCTTTTCCAAAGACTGCCCTTCATAAACTGCTTAAAATTTTGAGAGGTCATATTCTTACTCTCTACAGATCGCTGTTTGGTTGTGATTTTTGTTTGTTTTTGTTCGTTGTTGTGTTTTTAACTGAATTTCAAAAGGTTGTTCAAGTGTGTTACAATTAAATATGTCCATCTAATTGTCTAATGCTTCTGGATCAGAGTCTCTCCTTCTATCATTCTCAACCAACCCTTTCTCCAAGATGTAGTTCAGATTTACCACTTCCTTTATTACATATGTACATTGAGTATTCTAGCTGTACTTGCCCCTTGTTCCATTTTTCATTCATTCTATTTCTTTACTATTGTTCCTCTCTGGTTTCAATATCCTGATAGTCACTCTGTTAAACTGCCTGTTAATACTTTGAAAGTTTTATATACATTCCATGGAGTTTCAATCCCACATATACTTGAACTGATGTCAGCTTATATTTCCATAATTCATTCATCTGCAATAACAATTTGCAAGACTGGAGACGTGAAGCTCTTAGACATGATTTTATTCTCGTTCTTTTGGAAGATTAATCTTTAGTCAACAAGAAAGTTTTAATATGGCTTAGAATTTATTCCTAACTACCAGTTTTTATAAATGGCTTTGTACAGTTGTGTATGATTATTTTATTTTACATGGGATAATTTTTCTACTACCTATAAGTTTTGGAAAAGAAGAAAACAAATTTAATACTTAGAGGAATATGATAGAAATAGAAGACAGATTTTATGTTTGTCACATCTCTCATCAGTACCCATTTTCAAGACTTAAAGTCATATTTCTTACTATGGTAGATAGATAGGGAAAACATAAAACAACACATGAAAAGCCAACTATTAGTGACTTTTAAAAATATAACTTCTCATTTGATGAAATTTACTCTATTAGCTAATATTTGGGTTTGAAATATGGAAGGCTGATCTATTTAACACATTTCTGGAAGGCACCTACTGAACAACACAAATGGTGGGGGGTACTTTTTCTACACTTTAATGATCTTCTACACTAAGGATCTTCTCAGTTAATGTTTTTTTCTAAATTATATTTGACCTCTAAATCAAGTTTCCTTGCCTTGGTAGACCAATTATGGATCTATCATTCCAGAAACTATGTTTTTCCTGCACTGAAATCTTTCATTAATCAGTAGGAGAGGGGTATTAAAAATAATCTTGTTCATTTCTGATTTTGTTCATTCATATGGGCTGGTCATCTGTAAATTGAAAGTTTTAATTACAGTACTTTCTCTCAGGTTTTGTGATTTCACCTTTCATTTTAAGTTGCTTTGCATTTTACAATTGATTACTACTAATTCTTGTAAGGAATTGGGGCCCTGAAATATTATAGGAAATGAGAAATTTAGATGAGTCTTCAATTATTTTCTGTTAGCATGTGGCATGGGCCTATGTGAGAAGTCTTGCCCTTGTTATATGATGATGCAGATAACTGGGATCTAGTATCCTAGGACCCGTGGGTCCTGCAGAAGAATAATAGCTTTTAGACATAATATCAGCAAAATTGGGTATAATCAGTAAGAATGCTTCAGAAATATGGAGAAAAACATTTTGGGACCAGCGAGTTAAAACAATAAAAAGAGCATCATAGTAAAATCCCTTATAGATTAGCAAAAACAATACCGTTATTTTGCAATGTGAATTCAGAAGACCACCAACACATAGAAGGTATCACAAGTTTATAACGAAGATATTGCATTGATACTTTTTATATTCTAGTATATATTCTAAACCTAATTATTTATATTCCAATCTATTTATGGGAATAAATGTCAATATATTTGTCTAATTATCAATTCTATTAAGGTTCACTGTGTGAAATTTAAAATCAGCACATATAAATATAAAATATATAAGTATATATAATATAAAAATTGTTTTGCATTATTGTGTTGTGCTGAGGGAATCAAAGCCAACTCTGTTTTAAAGTGTTATTCCATTATCTCTACCTCCGTTTTTGGTAGAGTTAGACTTAAAGCTTTACCATTTGTTGCTTTACAGCCTAGAGGCAAGAGGAAACACTGTGATTAAACATTACCAATTTAAGGCTTAATATCGAGGAGAAACGTATGGACTTCTCCAGGAGGTATGGAAATATTTGGTGATAGAAAGTCAGTAGTGTCAGTTCCTGCCTGGTTGGATGATAGACAGGCCAGCACAGTAGGTAATTATGCATTTGAACAATTTTTTCACCTTCTTGGCTTGAGCTACTTTTGAAATGATAAGTATAATAAGCAATTATATTTTAATAAAATACCTTCCATTCTGAACAATTCAGTCCGAACTGTTCATCTCTCTATGATTCCTTGTAACTAAGATTAGTTTTGTTCCAGTAAGACAATCTATGCTGTCAGGGTAAGATATTCTGGTTGGTCTGTTCCTATATGGAAGAAGGGTAAAGGTTCACGTAGACATTTGTCCCAGCAAGACCTCATTTGGGAAATCTTAAGCTGCAGATGTTTAGAAGTAGCTCTTAAGCAAGGCTTACTTTGAATCCATTAGCTCTACAAAGCTAACTGAGTTGATAAATAAGTATCTGAAAAGCCATCACCTTTGGATTTAGCTGTAAAGGCTTAAAAGTATGATCAAATTTAAAATGAAAATGACAAAATAGTCATTGATAAAAAAAATTTATAAATGGGAGCAATCGACCAAACGATACAAGTTTCTTCCACTATACACAGAATTTTAGATAAATAAGATCAATAGCATTTTTAGGAACATTAAGGGTTCCTTGTTACAAATAGGCAACCATGGATATATGCCTGTATAAAGATTGCATCATTAAGTACTTAAATTAAGAGGATACTCCATGCTTCAGCAGCAGGTCTACCCAAATTACAACAATACAGAGATTAACATGGCACTTGCACAAGGATGGTATGAAAATTTGTGAAGTATTCCATATTTTTCATTCTTCTGATGCAAGAAATGAAAAACAGTTATTAAAAAGTTGGGACTGGGAAGGTGGCTCAGTGGTAGAGGGCTTGCTTGCATGCATGAGGCCCTGGGTTCGATTCTTCAGCACCACATAAGCAAAAACAAAAAAACAGGAAGTGGTTCTGTGACTCAAGTGGTAGAGCGCTAGCCTTGAGCTGAAGAGTTGAGGGACTGCGCCCAGGCCCAGAGTTATGGACAACGACCGGACCCCCCCCCCTAAAAAAAAAGTTGATTACAAAAATACAAGTGTAACAATACATGTAATTCACAGAAATAAATGTTAGTTTGACATCAGTGTATTAAATCTTCACCTTAGAAAGACCTTTACATAGCATAAGCTTTACAAAACTTGAAATTAGATAACATTGTCATTTTATCCCATAGAAAAAAAATAATATAAGGACCTAAGAAAAAAAGGAATCTTAAACTTCTTCTATATGGAATGCAATCTGAAAGGACACATTTATTAATGAACCTATACATTGTATAACAATGTATAATTCAAAGTATTATATCCAGGAGGGAATGAAATAGATTATGGACATTATGCCAACATAGATATACTTTTTTCAGAAAAGCACCAGGAACATCTTTAGTTCCTATACTATTCATTTCAACAGATAAGTTAAAATTATTTATGATTTAAAAAAATTCACAAACTCTGCAGAAGTCATTATAGATGTACACAAACAACTCTTGAATACATTTTGCCAACAAAGTCAGGCAATTCACGTGGAAGAATACCATGGATTCCATGATATTTTAAAGTAAGATATTGCTGTTGCTTTGTATTGTGAAAAAAAAATTGTAGGGACACAAAGGATGGACTGGCATTTTTGAAATTTAAGAAACTTAACCAAACCATTACAACTTAGGAGAACAATTTGTACAGCTTTCCACAACTTCAAATAGGTAATGAAACATACTTATCCTTTTGGCAATATCAAATGCAGTTTCTTCCAAGTCGTTCTTCAGACCTGGTTTGATATAATGGTTCAATAGAAGGAGATACAGAGTATCTTTGCTATTTCTACTCCCAGCAGCAAGATGCAAAGGGGTCAAGAGGCCTTTAGTTTGGGGATTGGTATCTGCATCATGATGAAGTAAGACAGAAGCCATTCTGGTATTATTCCACATATAAGCACTGTGCAGGGGTGTCCAGCCATTCACAGTTATTGAATGAATATCTGCCTTGAGCTACCAACTCATGGACAATGTCTAATTGTCCACTCTAGGCTTCCAGATGAAGAGGGTTATACTCATCCTTATCCCTAGTATTCATCTGGGTGGCCTTTTGGGAAAGTAGTCCCTGCACCATAGTAAGCCGATTAATTTCGGCATCCCAAAGAAGAAATTTGTTTGGATCCTACTCCATTTTTTTCTTGCAATTGATACCATTCCTCACTTTTTCATCTTGTTCCTTGTCTTCATCAGAATTGCCTAACCAGAGACTTTGAGTGCCAGTGGGAATGAGATGTCCATGTATTTCCCTAATAGTTCACATTGGTTGAACTGTTCAGAAAAATATGGTGTATTTACTGCTTATGATTTTTGACCATGATTTATTTTCTCTTTTTTCATTTTTACTATTCTAAATTATTCTAAATGGAGAGTAGAAAATTGATAGAGAGCAGAGGAAAGATTTTCCTTCATATTCAAATGCACAGACTGAAAATGAGGACCAGTGGTGTCTTCATGTGCAGCTTCTTCTAGGAATGAAAAAATAGGAAACAATGACTTCTATGTGAATGATTTGGGAAATACCATGTTATATTGTAAGAAAACTCACTATTCAACATATGGGCTTTAAGAGCTTTCTAGTAGCTTTCTAATGTTGGTATCCAACCTTAGAAAAAAATGTATAATGCAGTAGTAAAATAGAAGTTCTTTGTATGACTACCTAAATTCTTGTTTTTTGAAAGACACTTGTTTTCATCTAAAAATAGTCCTGTCTATTGTCGTCAGGTGATTTTGATGAATGAAGATGCCTAATGAGAAGTCAAAATGTATTAGTAGTCCTTTGCTACCAATTAAATTTCACTTTTTCTTCTTGGAGAATATAATCATCAACGCAACAGTTCAGAATCAGCAAGCAATAGTTCAGAATCATGCTTCTAGTGCAAGTGGATCACCAGTAAGTAATCCTTGATTCCCTACAAGTTGGAAACTGTTGGTCTAGGGTGACTTTATGGCATAAATTTTGGGATTGATGGTCATAGAAATAATAGCTCAATCTGATAAACAATTGCTTACTCTTGAAGAATTAATTATAACCGATGCTTTACAGTTTTATCCTATACCAGAATGTGGCTATTTTTCTGTTCACTTCTCAATCTGTAACACCCCATTGGAAAATGCATCTATTGCAGAATTACATAACATGGAAACAGGTACTATTTTGAATCTCTCAGGTATGGAATGTTCAGAATTTGAAAGTGAGTAGTTATTAGTCATAGGAATTTTGTAGAACATACATATTCTGTCCTCTTAACAACTTATTTACTTTTAAAAGTTTTGGGTTTCCATAGAATTAAACGGTTTTCGGTTTTGGTATGAGAAAGTACTAGTTAATTCTTTTTTGAAAATATTGGCAAGTATATTGTGAAAAAATTGTCTAGTTGGATAACATTCAAGTTGATGGCCCTCCCATAAAGAAGGGGTAATTCATTCAAATTAGATGCCAAATAGTACTGATTTTTTTAAAGTTACTACATAAAGAACAATATTTACTATACCAATACAGTGAAATTTTATTTCATGCAGCTTATATTTTAAATTTAATTTTAATGTGAAAGTGATGTGCACTGCGTTAGCAATTGTAAGGCAGTGAATACATAACTTTTCAAACTTATTATCCTCTCTCTCATTTTTCTCACAGTTTTCCTTCACCCTAAAACCCCTCACAAGTTGTAATGTACATTTCCAACATATTGTCTTCTGAGTATTGCTATTGCATTGGTTTGCCTTTTGTCCTTTGTCTCGCCATTTGTTGTTCCTCTTCCCTTCCCTAATTAAGGTAAATGTATACACAATACACAGGGTACCAAAATGAAACACAGTAGGAGATAAACCATAGGGGAAAACCCAAGGAAAATAGAAATCACATAGTACATTAAAAACAACAACTGCAAATAAATATCTCTTTCCATATCTTAGAGTTCATTTTGCTCAGCATCATGTTCATATATATGCCTAACAAAGTCACTGGAAAATAATAGTTTCATGGATACTATATCATGAAAACAACATGTTAACTGTTTTTGATGGTAAAGGTGGAATTAGCATTGGTAAATTCGCAATTCTGATAAAGGAATTTCAAAATAGTTTTAAAATTATGACAGGTGAATTTTAATTGTTCAAAATTTTAACTTAGCCTATTAAGAAAATTTAAAATTGCCTGAGAAAATAAGCTTTCATGCAAAGAAATTCATGGAGACATAGCTGAGAAGGAGCAATGTGGGTAAGATGGCTCATTTTCACAGTAAACAAACAAACCTCACAAACCTTGCTGTAAATCCTGTAGGTTCCCATGAGAATTGTCCTTACCCAGGAAATATACTCTTACTGCGTGAAACAAGGTTGTAATGGAATTTAAATTCAAAGTTTTTATTTTAAATAAGACATCACAATTTGTGAACTGACCTTTAATTACTAAACAGTAATTCTCTTAAAAAGATAATTTGAGTCAAAATATTTAGGAAGAAAGTGCCCTTCACAATGAAAGAACGTATTGAGTTTACACTTTTCTTTTTAAATACTTTCCACAATGTCTTTGCACGTGAAGCACTGAAACACAGAAAAAAATCTGATTGGATACTTCAAACCAATGATTTCACATTTCATAGTAGTTTAAAAAATAATATCCTTATTAACATGAGATAGTGAAGATTTCTTTTATTACATAAGCCAAAAAGTTTGGGGATCAGAAAATAATTGAGCAAATTGAAAAGGTAAGAAAACACGTTATTACATACCCTAGCTAAGCATTTTGGTGTCAGCAGTGGAGGGGACTAAAACTTTTTGATATAGATTGTCTTAATGTTTTTGCTACCTTAAGTGATTTTACAGAGCCTATTTGGCTCAGTGTAATGAAGAACAAATTGAACGAAGACATGACAATAAATTCCACCTCCAAATAAAAGAGTTTTCAAAGAGAAACCATGAAGATGTAGCAGTGGGGGACGTCTTATAGTCCTTCAGCTTCACTAGACTTGAAGCCAAGAAGTTGTGATTAATTGGAAATCAAGCAAGAGCTAAGAGGAGGACATAGAAGTAGGACATAGAAATATTGCCTTTGTAACAGACAATGTCATCCAAGGAATCGGTGATTTAACTCTATTCTTCTCCATACATCATGTTGAGCAAATACAAGACCAAGAGGAAAATAATCTATTTAAATAATTTTGCAAAGAATAACTTCACTGTTCCTGATATGGTATCTAAGGAGAGTCTTAAGAGAGAAGATAAAAGTCTTAAGAGAGAAGATAATAGTGGAGTATTCTTAGGTTTCCTCTAAATATCTTGTTAGCAAAATATATTGTTGAGGTTAGAAGTGATTGAACCAAAAAGTGGTGGAGTAATTATTTTTGTGGGCACTTTAGACACAAGAAAATTTCAAGGTAAAAGAAAAAAGAAAAAAAAATTATAGCCAAATAGTTGTGATTATAGGTTCTTGGACTGGATTTTTGGAGACAAAGTTTTGCATTAGTGTTGTTCCTCATTAACATAGTTGTTGGGTTTTCGTGGCAACCAAATGAAAAGGGGAAGTTTAATGGACTCCCTTGAACAAGTAAAGAGCATGATAGAAAATAATGGCAAATAATATTTAATGAATTATTTTGAACAATTATTTTGTGAGAACCAAGAAGGAAAGAAATTTCAAAATCACATGACGTTATTAAAAGTATGAAAATGGAGTAGTGAAGAGATTGAGAGAAAACATAGAGTACTATTTTCTCTCCAGTGGAGTAATAGGTTCTTGATCTTGCTTCTTCCATTCTTTCTTCACAAGCTATCAAGTGTGCCTCAGGACTGGAGTATCCAGTTCAGACAAAGAGCACTCGCAGAAGAAAATATTTGCAGTAGATATAGGTGATTTATAACCTTAGACAATCTTTTTAAGTCTGTTCAAAATTCTCCCCTACCCAAAACTTCCCTCTTTGAACAGCTTTCTGTGCTTTTCCAAAGACCGCCCTTCATTAACTGCTTAAAATTTTGAAAGGGCATATTCATACGCTCTAGAGATTGCTGTTTGGTTGTGATTTTTGTGTGTTTTATTGTTGTTTTTAAGTGAATTTCAAAAGTTTGTGCAAGTGTTTTACAATTAAATATGTCCATCTAATTGTCTAATGCTCCTGGATCAGAGTCACTCCTTCTATAAATCTCAAGCAACCCTTTCTCCATGATTTAGTTCAGATTTACCACTTCCTTTATTACATATGTACATTGCATATTCTAGCTGTACTTGCCCCTTGTTCCATTTTTCATTCATTCTATTTCTTGACTATTGTTCCTCTCTGGGTTCCATTTCCTGATAGTCATTCTGTTAAACTGCCTGTTAATACTTTGAAAGGTTTATATACATTCCATGGAGTTTCACTCCCACATACACTTGAACTGTTGTCAGCTTATATTTCCATAATTCATTCATCTGCAATAACAATTTGCAAGACTGGAGATGTTAAGCACTTAGACATGATTTTATTCTCATTCATTTGGAAGATTAATCTTTAATCAATAAGAAAGTTTAAAAATGGCTTAGAATTTATTCCTAACTACCAGTTTTTTTTATAAATAGCTTTGGACAATGGTGTGTGATTATTTTATTTTGCATAGGATAATTTTTTCTACTACCTATAAGTTTTGGAAAAGAAGAAAACTAAAATTTACTTCTTAGAGGAATATGACAGAAATAGAAGACAGATTTTATGTTTGTCACATCTCTCATCAGTACCCATATTCAAGATTTAAAATCATATTTCTTACTATGTTAGACAGATTGGGAAAACATAAAACAACACATGATAGGGCAGTTATTAGTGACTTTTTAAAATGTACCTTCTTATTTGATGAAATTTACTTTGTTAGCTAATATTTGGGTTTGAAATATGGGAGGCTGATCTATTTAACACATTTCTGGAAGGCACCCACTAAACAACACAAATTGTGAGGGGTACTATTTCTACACTTTAAAGAATGGTTTAACTTGTTTGGTATTAGTGCTGGGTACGTAAATCAACTCTTGTAACTTGCTCCCTACACTTGAAAACATTGTAATGTCACTATCATCTACTTGTCAAGGGTTATTTTGGCAAATGTGATTTTAAATAGTTTAGTTGAAAATGAATATACTTCCAGGAGATTAAATGTATGTTATCATTGGTTTGAGAATGACAACATTTTTTATACTACAGAACCTAGTTTACTGAAATACCCGTGTATTGAAGCACTAAGGATCTTCACAGTTAATGTTTTTCTAAATGATATTTGACCTCTAAATCAAGTATTCCTAGCCTTGGTAGACCAATTATGGATCTATCATTACAGAAACTATTTTTTGGGGGGAGTCCAGTCGTGGGGACTGATCTTTGGGCCTGGGCACTGTCCCTCAGCTCTTCAGCTCAAGGCTAGAGCTCTATCACTTGAGCCACAGCCCCACTTCCGGCTTTTTTTCTTTTTGCTTATGTGGTGCTGAGGAATCGAACCCAGGGCCTCAGGCATGCAAGGCAAGTGCTCTACCACTGAGCCACCTTCCCAGCCCTACAGAAACTATTTTTTTGGCTGCACTGAAATCTTTCATTAATCATTAGGAGAGGGGTACTAAAAATAATCTTGTTCATTTGTGATTTTGTTCACTCATATGGGCTGGTCATCAGTAAATTGAAAGTTTGAATTACAGTACTTTCTCTCAGATTTTGTGATCTCATCTTTCATTTTAAGTTGCCTTGCATTTCACAATTGATTTCTGCTAATTCTTGTAAGGAATTGGGGTCCAGAAATAATGTAGGAAATGAGAAATTGAGATGAGTCTTCAATTATTTTCTAGAAAGATTCACTGTGTAAAATTTAAAATCAGCACATATAAATATAAAATATATAAGTACATATAAAATAAAAATTGTTTTGCATTATTGTGTTGTGGTTAGGGAATCAAAAGCAACTCTGTTTTGGGGGGGGGGTTTTGGGTCCGGTCGTGGGGCCTGAATTCTGGGCCTGGGTGCTGTCCCTCAGCTCTTAAGCTCAAGGCTAGCACTCTACCACTTGAGCCACAGCGCCACTTCCGGCTTTTTTCTTATGTGGTGCTGAGGAATCCAACCCAGGGCCTCAAGCATGCAAACCAAGTGCTCTACCACTGAGCCACCTTCCCAGCCCCAGCAACTCTGTTTTAAAGTATTATTCCATTATCTCTACCTCAGTTTTTGGTAGAGTTAGACTTAAAGCTTTACCATTTGTAGATTTACAGCCTAGAGGCAAGAAGAAACACTATGATTAAAACATTACCAATTTCAGGCCTAATATCAAGGAGAAACATATGGCCTTCTTCAGGAGCTATGGAAATATTTGGTGATAGAAAATCAGTAGTGTAAATTCCTGCCAGATTGGATGATGCACAGGCTAGAACAGTAGGTAATCATGCATATGAACAATTTTTTCACCTTCTTGGCTTTAGCTACTTTTGAAATGATAAGTATAATAAACACTTATATTTTGATAAAATATCTTCCATTCTGAAAATTTCTGTCTGAACTGTTCATCTCTCTATGATTCCTTGTAACTAAGATTAGTTTTGTTCCAGTAAGACAATCTATGCTGTCAGGGTAAGATATTCTGGTTGGTCTATTCCTACATGGAAGAAGGGTAAAGGTTCAGGTAGACATTTGTCCCAGCAAGACCTCATTTGGGAAATTTTAAGCTGCAGAAGTTTAGAAGTAGCTCTTAAGCAAGTCTTACTTTGAATCCATTAGCTCTACAAAGCTAACTGAGTTGATAAATAAGTATTTGAAAAGCCAACACCTTTGGACTTAGCTGAAAAGGTTTCAAAGTATGATTAAATTTAAAATGAAAATGACAAAATAGACATTGACAAAAAATTGTAAATGTGAGTAATCGACCAAACGATATGTTTTTTCCAATATACACAGAATTTTAGAGAAATAAGATCAATAGCATTTTTAGGAACAATAAGGGTTCCTTGTTACAAATAGGGAACCATGGATAGATGCCTGTATAAAGATTGCATCATTAAGTACTTAAATTTAGAGGGTAGTACATGCTTCAGAAACAGGTCTACCCAAATTTCAATACAAAGATTAACATGGCACATGCACAAAGATGATATGAAAATTTGTGAAATATTCCATATTTTTTTCATTCTTCTGATGCAAGAAATGAAAAACAGTTATTAAAAAGTAAATTACAAAAAAAACAAGTGTAACAATACATGTAATTTATAGAATTAAAGGTTAGATTGAAATCAGTGTATTAATTCTTCACCTTAGAAAGGCCTTTACATAGCATAACCTTTACAAAACTTGAAATTAGATAACATTGTAATTTTATCCCAAAGAAATAAAATAATATAAGGACCTAGGAAAAAAAGAAATCTTAAACTTCTTCTATATGGAATGCAGTCTGAAAGGACACATTTATTAATGAACCTATACATTATATAACAATGTAGAATTCCAAGTATTATATCTAGGAGCGAATGAAATAGATTATGGATATTATACAAACACAGACATACTTTTTTTCAGAAAACTACAAGGAAAACTTTAGTTTCTATACTATTCATTTCAACAGAGAAGTTAAAATTATTTCTGATTTTAAAAAATCACAAACTGCAGAAATCATTATAGATGTATACAAACAACTCTTTAATACATTTTGACATAAAAGTCAGGCAATTCTCTTGAAAGAATACCATGGAATCCATTAAGGGACACAAAGGATGGACTGGCATTTTTAAAATTTAAGAAACTTAACCAAACCATTACAACTTAGGAGAACAATTTGAACAGCCTTCCACAACTTCAAAGAGGTAGTGATACATACTTATCGTTTTGTGGCAATATTAAATGCAGTTTCTTCCAAGTTGATCTTCAGACCTGGTTTGATATAATGGTTCAACAGAGTATCTTTTCTATTTATATTCCCAGCAGCAAGATGCAAGGCAATCAAGAGGCCTTTAGTTTGGGTATTGGTATCTGCATCATGATGAATTAAGAAAGAAGCCACTCTAGTATTATGGCACATATAAGCACTGTGCAGGGTTGTGAGCCATTCAGAGTTATTGCATGAATATCTGCCTTGAGCTACCAACTCAGGACAAAGTCTAAGTGGCCACTCTAGGCTTCCCAATGAAGAGGGGTATACTCATCTTCATCCCTAGTATTCATCTGGGTGGCCTTTTAGGAAAGTAGTCTACAAGCCATAGTAAGCAGATTAATTTCAGCATCCCAAAGAATAAATTTGCTTGGATCCTACTCCATTTTTTTCTTGCAATTGATACCATTTCTCACTTTTTCATCTTGTTCCTGGTCTTCGTCAGAATTGCCTAACCAGAGATTTTGAGTGCAAGTGGGAATGAGATGTCCATGTATTTCACCAAGATTTCACAATGGTTGAACTGGTCAGAAAAATCTGGTGAATTTCCTGCATGTAGTGACCGTCTACTCGACCAGCGAGGAAAAACGACCACCACACCAGAAGTCTTCTCAGATCACGCTTTATTGGAGAGCCTTTTAGTTGTAGGAGAGCTTGGGCGCGAGAGAGCGTGCACCCAAAATACAGCCGCTTATATAGGGAATTGGAACACGGGTCTTTCTATTGTTGGTCGCCTGCCTTTTACCGTCACCAGGTGTCATGGGATTGGCTGGGGACACTACCTGGCTCGCACACGCGCGCACAGCCCAGGCGTCCCGCCAAGCACCGTCTGGAGTGGTAATCCTCAAAACTGCAAGGGAGTGGGCGGAGTCTCGCCTCGGCTCCCTACAGTTCCCCCTTCTTTGTTTTATGGCAACAGGTAAGAGTAGAGGTTGGGCCTCTGTCTAAGACATTAATGAGAGGACCTTGCACTGGCCTTCGCCTGAGGGGCGCCATCCCCAGTGATGACCAGGTCCGTCCGATGCCTTTTTTGCAGAGGTGGGATCTTGGGCATCAATCCACTTGCAACCCAGCATGCTCTTCTTGAGGAGATGGTACCCTCAAGTGCAGTGCACTTGCCTGGCAACCTGTCCCAAATTGCAAATTGCATACCTGTCCTGGTGCAATGGGATCCCCTGATCCCTCGGGGTGCTAAGGCTATGCAGAATGGTAAGGCTTAACTGCCTCTTAGGGCCGACAGCCAGATCTGGGGTGAGGATCCACTCTCCAAAGCGGCTAATGCTTGCAAGATAACAACCTTGTCCCTTCTGGTTTGGGCTCGAAGGCAACAGACCAACCATAGGCAGACCACGCATCCTCCCAAGCAGCAGGCTAAAAACATTCCGACTCCCACCCGCTCTTTGACAAAGGACACCACAGAGGCAATCCAGTCAGTAAATTGTAACAGCCCACAGCATCATTGGTTTAGCTATCACAGGGATTGCTATTAGCACTGTTGCTAACAGCAAGAAGATCAGCTGTATCTTCAAGAGGGGGTTTTTCTGCAGTCTCCACCGGCCTGGTCAGTCTCGTTGGCACCCAGTGAGGTACTTCTTGACTCTGTGGAAAAACACAAACAGCTCCCCTGGATCTCGTTATTACCGGATCCGGTCCATACCATTTATTATTAATAACATCCTTCCACATAACCATGTCTTTAGTATCCATGGAGTCTCTTGTCATATGCCGATCTGCGGCAGACTGATCGTTGTCATTTAGAATTAAAAAATTAAGGGTAAAGAGCGCAAGAGAAAGTCTTTCCCTGGGGGATGCGGACTCAGCAACTCCCCCTTTTTGTTTTTGAAGCATTTCTTTTATGCTTCTATTAGCTCTTTCCACTATACCTTGTCCTTGAGGATTGTAGGGCAATCCGGTGGTGTGGGCAACCTGCATTTGTGCGCAAAAGGCGCGAAAACCATGGGAAGTATAAGCAGGGCCATTATCCGTCTTAAGTCTAAGGGGCTTTCCCCAAGCTGCCCAAGATTCTAAGCAGTGTATTCTGACGTGAGACACCTTTTCTCCTGCCAGAGGTGTGGCATGAATGACACCAGAAAAGGTGTCCACAGACACATGTAAATATTTCAACTTACCAAATTCCGTCAGATGAGTAACATCCATTTGCCATAGGGCGTTTGGTCTCAACCCCCTGGGGTTTACCCCCACATGGGGAGGATGAAGAAAGGTAACACAAGATTTACAGGCTTTAACAATATCTCTTGCCACATGCCTGGACAAATTATATCTTTTCCTAAGGGTATTAGCAGGTACATGATACAATCTATGAAAGTCTTTTGCCAATTCTACAGGATCAGCAGCGACCAGAGCCACAGCCCGAGTTGCCTGGTCCACCAAATCATTACACTTTGCCATTGGGCCCGGTAACATAGAGTGGGCGCGAATATGTCCAATATAAAAAGGATGTTTTCTGTTTAAGATAAGGGACTGAATCTGTAACAAAACATTAGAAATTGTACTGGCCTGCTTAACTGAAGCAGCAACTTCAAGAGAAGCAACGGCATTTACAACATATAATGAATCAGAAAATAAGTTAAAAGGTTGATCAAATCTTTTAAAAACTTCAAGCACAATTAAACATTCAACAGCCTGTGGGACATTCGGCCGAAAATTAAAAACTACCGGCTGTTTGTGTCCTTGAACAAAAAAGGCACCTTGTCCAGATTTTGATCCATCCGTAAAGATGGTTAGAGCATCAGCCAAGGGCTCCTTTGAAGTGACAACAGGAAAATACACTAAATTTTTGTTAACTATGGCAAGCAGAGGATGCTTAGGATAATGACTATCAATTACATTTGGAAATGAGCAAACAAGAATTGCCCACATATCCACTGTGGCTGCTAAAATTTCAACTTGCTCACGGGTGTATGGAATAATTAATTTATCTGGAATTTTTGCAAAGTGCATTAAACAATACTTCATACCCAAAATTGCCTGTTTAGCCACTAATTCAGGAAAATATTGAACAGTTTTTGCTCCCACAGAATTGCCATGGAGCCACAATAAGGGGCCATTTTGCCAAAGAACCCCCGTGGGATAATTTTTTGTTTTTAATATACATAAATCAATAGGTAATTTTAAATCAACCCGTGAAAGTTGAGCCCTAGACAAAGCTGCCTCAACCTTTTGTAGGGAATTTAGTGCTAAAGGTGTCAGGGATCTAGAGGAGGTGACTTCAGGGTCGCCCTCCAAAATAGCAAATAAAGGTAACAACTCTGACCGAGGGAGATTAAGAAACCCCCTTATCCAATTAATATCTCCTGCCAATTGCTGAAAATCATTAAGTGTTTTAAGATGACCAGTTCGAATGGAAAGTTTTTGTGGTTTAATCTCAGTAGGAGAAACAATGGTTCCCAGAAATTGAACAACACTAGTCTGCTGAACCTTCTCAGGGGCAATAATTAATCCTTTATTAGCTAAGGTCTCCGTTACCTGCCCAAACACCTTATGAAGAGTCTCTACCGAGGGAGCAGCCAACAAGATATCATCCATATAATGGACAATCCGTACTTTTGGAAATCTTTCCCTAACAGGGGTTAATGCAGCCCCCACGAACAATTGACAAATTGTTGGGCTATTAGCCATCCCTTGGGGGAGAACTTTCCACTGATAGCGAGCATCCGGAGTTTCATGATTAACCGAGGGCAAAGTAAAGGCAAAGCGCTCCCTATCCTTTTCATAAAGAGGTATGGAAAAAAAAACAATCCTTAATGTCTAAAGCCAAAATAGGCCACTCTCTAGGTAAAGCAGAGAGCAGTGGAAGTCCCCTTTGGATGGGTCCCATAATTTGCATCTGGGCATTTACTGCTCTAAGGTCATGTAATAATCTCCATTTTCCGGAGGCCTTTTTGATCACAAAAATTGGGGTATTCCAAGATGACACTGAAGGCTCAACATGCCCCAGCTGCAGCTGTTCCTGGACAAGAGTTTGAGCCGCTTCCAATTTTTCTCGAGAGAGGGGCCACTGAGGAACCCACACCGCCTTTTGCGTTAACCAAGGTATGGGTACCACACCTTCAGTGGAAGCTTTGTTTTCAGAGGTCCCTAAGAAAAACCCAAACCCTTCCTGTCCTGTTTAGGAAGTGGCTCTATCGGCTCCTTGTGTCCTTGGAGACGCCGACCAAGCCCCAAGGCTGGCACAAATCCTTGCTGTTTCATCATATTCTGACTGGCCTCAGAATAATCATTAGTTAAAGTTAGCTTCAGCTGTTGCTGCACATCTCTTCCCCAAAGATTGACAGGGACGTCTACCACAAATGGCTGCATTTTTCCAACCTGGCCTTCGTCTGTTCTCCAAGTCAATTCTTTTGCACTTAACTGTGGGGCATCGGCATAGCCCAGCCCTTGTAAGGTCTGGGAGGATTTCTGAGTTGGCCATTGCTTTGGCCACTCCCCTCTTTGGATGATGCTTCGATCTGCCCCTGTATCCACCAATCCCTCAAATCTTCTCCCTTCCACTTGGAGAGTTAGCATGGGTCTTTGGTCTAAAGTTATGGACAGGCATGTAAGGTCGACTCCAGTGGAGCCTAGCCCTTTATCTCCTCTCTCTATCTCCTTAGCAGGGAAGTTGCCATGAAGAGAAGGCAAAAGCAGGAGCTGTGCAATTCTATCCCCGGGAGAAATGGACACCACTCCATGGGGGACATGGCAGAGGACCTTGATAGTCCCCGTATAGTCAGGGTCAATTACTCCCGGGAAAATTATTAATCCTCTCATTGTGGAGGAGGAGCGTCCTAAAACTATTCCTACAGTGCCTTCATCTAGGGGTCCTGTCATGTCTGTCTCCACAATCTGGACTCCCATCTGCTGTGTTAATACCCGTCCGGAGGTGGCACAGAGGTCCAACCCTGCGGAGCCTGAGGTTGCTCTTCTTGGCTGGGGGGTTGTAGCAGGTGCTGTCAGGGAGCCAGAGTCTGAAATGCCCCATAAACTTTCGGGCCCTGGGGACGAGGGCCCTTCTCTCCGTTTTTTGGCTCCTGTTCCGAATTAGTGTTTGGAGTAATTTGGGGGATAAAATGTCCATTGATGTCTCTAACTGACCTGCATTCGTTGACCCAATGCTTTCCCTTTTTACAACGAGGACACACTCCTGGAGTCCTTGGCGGCCTGGGTATGTTTTGTGCAGGACCACCATTTTGTGGGCATTGCTGTCTAAAATGTCCCAACTGACCACACCGGAAACACCCTTTTCCTTTACTATCTTTTGCGGGCCCGGCAGCCGACAAGACAGCAGCCGCCAGCCCCGCATTGGTCAGGGGGCCACCTACTTCTCTGCAGGCTTTTAACCAAGCTTCTAGGCTTTGGGTTCTTACTGGGGTAATTGCCCTCTGACATTCCTTGGTGCTTTGTTCAAAAATGATTTGTTGTACAAATGGCATGGCTGTTTCCAGATTTCCTAACACCCGCTCGGCTGTCTCTAGCATACGGGCAACAAAATCAGAAAATGGCTCATTAGGGGCCTGCATGATTTTTGTTAGATTGCCAGCCACCTCTCCCTTGTTTGGGAGGGCTCGCCAGGACATGTAAAAAACCTCGTTTACCTGGCGGTATACTTCAAAGGGATATCCTGTCTGGTCTACCGAGTAGATTCCCTGCCCGAGAAGCATGTCTACGGTCCAGTCCGTGTGCCCGTCACGGACATTTTGTCTGTATTGGGCTTGAGCCTTGTCTTGAACAATAGACCGGAGATCGAGGTACTGCCCATGATTAAGGCAGGTACGGGCTACCTCAAACCAGTCCGTGGGTGTCATGGCATTGAAGGTCAGTCTTCGGAGCAAGGCAGTGGTATAATTAGCCGTCACTCCATAAGTCCGGACTGCCTCAACTAAATCCTTAAGCTGGGAGTAGGAAACCGGCTCAAAATTTCTTTCAGCAGTAATCAGATTTTCAAAAACTGGGAAAGCAGCTGCCAGCTGCGACCAGGTATTTTCTTTAATAAAGTGACTCTTCCCTGCCGGCGGGCACGGCGGGGGGGCCGACGGGTGAGGGCCAGCTCCATTTCCTCTCCCTGGCTGTTGCGGTACTCCCACCCCTAGGGGGCGCCACCCTCCATATCTGTCTGCCACGTGCTCCGCCGCAGCCTCTTCTAACTCTTCACTATCAGCTGGATCGAGCTGCTCTCCCTCCTCCTCTAACATTTTTTCCTCTGAGTCACTCACAAGATTACTATATTCTTGGTCCCGCCCTTCCACGTGTAGGGCTGAGAACCGGTTTGCTCTTAAAGAAGGGCAAGGGAGTCTCCTTGAGACCCCCTCCTCTCTGAAACCCTTCTCCTTTTGTGAGGGCTGCAGCCCCTCTCGCTTTAATTCTTTAGGATCCTTCTGTCTTTTTTCCCTTTTTCTTTTAGGCCTCTTTTCCTCCCCATTACTGTATACTGACTCTGATAGACTATCCTGATGCTGCGTTAGTACTTTGCGTCCTTCCTGGATTAAATCAAACCCTCCCTCCTCCAGGCAACTGCGCACCATCAAAAAGACAAGCCACAAGGGAAGAAGCAATGCAAGCAACCAATAAATATCTAAATCTACAGTGAACAGCATACCGGGGGATATTTACCGACGTCTCCTCTCCGCGTGTTGAGTTCTGGCTCTGATTCAGCCTCTCGCGCGGGTCCCTTCCCTGGTTTGTTCCCGGGTTTCGGCACCAGTTGTAACGACCGTCTACTCGACCAGCGATGAAGAACGACCACCACACCAGGAGTCTTCTCAGATCACGCTTTATTGGAGAGCCTTTTAGTTGTAGGAGAGCTTGGGCGCGAGAGAGCGTGCACCCAAAATACAGCCGCTTATATAGGGAATTGGAACACGGGTCTTTCTATTGTTGGTCGCCTGCCTTTTACCGTCACCAGGTGTCATGGGATTGGCTGGGGACACTACCTGGCTCGCGCACGCGCGCACAGCCCAGGCGTCCCACCAAGCACCGTCTGGAGTGGTAATCCTCAAAACTGCAAGGGAGTGGGCGGAGTCTCGCCTCAGCTCCCTAAACCTGCATATGTTTTTTCACCATGATTTAATTTCTCTTTTTCCATTTTTAATATTTTGAATTATTCTAACTGGATAGTAGAGAATTGATAGAGAGCAGAGAAATGATTTTCCTCAGTATTCAAAAGTACAGTCTGAAAATGAGGACCAGTGGGGTCTTCATGTGCAGCTTATTCTAGGAATGAGAAAATAGGAAACAATGCCTTCTATGTCAATGACTTGGGAAATACCATGTTATAGTGTAAAAGAAATCACTATTCAATAAAGGCTTTAAGAGCTTTCTAATAGCTTTGTAAAGTTGGTATCCAACATTAGAAAAAATGTATAATGCAGTAGTAAAATAGAAGTCCTTTGTATGACTACCTAAATTCTTGATTTTTTTTAAATAGCTATACCATTCTGAATTTTTTTAAAATTTTTATTGTGAACATACTGTACAGAAGGGTTAAAATTACATGGGCAAGATAATGACTATATTTCTTATCAAGCATTGTAGCCTCCTCCTTTGTTTACCCTTCACAACCTTTCCCAGCCTCCCCCTACTTCCCACCCAAACCTACCCCCACACCAAAGTTGTAAAGTTCGTTTTCGACATGACAACTTGTACTTCTCATTGTTGCAACGGATCCATCTGTATCCTTATTTAAATGAATTGTTTTTCACCATCCCCTCTTCAAATTATACCGACATCAAATACACTGAAAGCAGGGGTTATACTGTGGTGGAGGAACATACAAAGCAACAAAGAAATAATCTTTTATATGTGTTAGAAACAACTGCATGAAAGAAAAAAAACTTTTAAATACATATCTAAGGGTTCATTTTCCTAATATCACCTTATCCGACCTTCTCTGATTGACTCATACATATACTAGATATTGAAAATAAGGGAAACCGTGGGGCCTATGACTCATTGGGCTTGGCTTACTTCACTTAATGTAAATATTTGCAAGTCTTTCCATTTCCTAACAAATGGGGAAATGTCATTCTTTCTGATGGAGGCATAGAATTCCATTGTGTATATAAACCACATTTTCTTGATCCATTCATCTACTGAGGAACATCTGGGTTGGTTCCATATCTTAGCTATGGTAAATAATGTTGCAATAAACATAGTTGTGCTGTTAGCTTTAGTGTGGTCTTGTTTGTAAACATTTGGGTAAATGCCCAAAAGTGGGATTGCTGGGTCATAGGGGAGCTCTATGTGAAGTCTTTTCAGGAACCTCCATACTGCTTTCCAAAGTGGTTGAACAAGTTTACATTCCCACCAACAATGAAGTAACGTTCCCTTCTGTACACATCCCCTCCAGCATCTGTTGTTGTTAGAGTTCTTGATTTTTGCCATTCTAACTGGAGTGAGGTGTTATCTCAATATTGTTTTGATTTGCATTTCTTTTATGGCTAGGGATGTTGAGCATTTCTTCATGTGTCTATTGGCCATCCTTCTTTCTTATTCAGAGAAGTTTCTCTTTAAGTCTTTCGCCCACTTATATAATGGGCAGTTGTTTCTTTGAGGATTTATTGTTGGGGGATTTAATTTTTTGAGTTCCAAGTATATTTTAGATATAAGACCCTTGTCTGTTGTATGGCTAGTGAAGATCTTCTCCCAATCCGTGGGCTTTCTATTGATCTTGCTAGCTATGTCCTTTGCCATGCAGAAGCTCTGCAACTTTATGCAATGCCATTTGTCCAACCTTTCTTTGATTTGTTGTGTTTCGGGGTCTCTATTCAGAAAATTTCGGATTGAGCCAAGGAGACATAGGGTTTCTCCTATTCCCCTGCTTTGACTTCGAGGTCTTTCTTCCATTTGGAGTTGATTCTGGTGCAGGGTGATATATAAGGATCTAGCTTTATTTTTCTACAAGTAGTTAACCAATTTTGCCAGCACCATTTACTGAAGAGGCTGTCTTTCTTCCATTCTATTGTTTTAGCTCCCTTATCGAAGATTAGATGGCGATAGGTCTGTAGGGTCATTTGTGGGTTTTCAATTCTATTCCATTGGTCCTGAGGTCTGTTCGTATGCCAACACCAAGCAGTTTTGATTACTATGGCTTTATAGTAGAATTTGAAATTTGGTATTGATATTCCGCCAGCAGTGTTCTTTCCGTTGAGGAGCGTTTTTGCTATTCAGGGTCTTTTATTGTTCCATATGAATTTTTGGATTGCCTCTTCTATTTCCTTGAAGAATGAGGGTGGAATTTTGATAGGTATCGCGTTGAATTTGTAGATAGCCTTGGGAAGTATTGCCATTTTCACGATGTAAATCTTTCTAATCCAGGAGCATGGGAGGTTTTGCCGTTTTTTAAGTTCTGTGTTGATTTCCTTTTTCAAGATTTTAAAGTTTTCATCATAGAGTTCCTTCACTTCTTTGGTAAAGTTAATTCCTAGGTATTTTATTTTTTGTGGGGCTATTAAAAATGGAGTTGCTTTCTTAATTTCAGCCACACTTTTCTCATTGTTGGCATATAGGAAAGCCATTGATTTTTGAGGGTTAATTTTATAACCTGCTACTTTGCCAAAGTTTTGAATCAGCTTGAGTAATTTGGGAGTTGAGTCTATGGGATTCATTAAATACTAGATCATATCATCTGCAAAGAGGGAGAGTTTTGTTTCTTCTTTCCCTATATGGATCTCCTTTATGTCTGCATCTTGTCTTATTGCTGTAGCTAGGCATTCTAATACTAGATTGAAGAGAAGTGCAGAGAGTGGACATCCTTGTCTTGTTCCTGAGTTAAGACGAAATGGCTTTAGTTTTTCACCATTAAGTATAATGCTGGCTGTAGGTTTGTCATATACAGTATTTATTGTATTGAGGATGTTCCATGGATTCCTAATTTTTCCAAAACCTTCATCATAAAGGGTTGTTGTCGAATACTTTTTCTGCATGTATTGAGATAACCATGTGGTACTTTCTCTTGCCCCTGTTGATGTGATGAATAATATTAATTGATTTGCGTATATTGAACCAGGTTTGCATCCCTGAAATGAATCCTGTTTGATCGTGGTGTTTGAGTTTTTGGATGAATTGTTGAAGTTGATTGGCCAAAATTTTGTTGAGAAGTTTTGCATCAATGTTCATCAAAGAAATGGGTCTATAGTTCTCTTACTTTGATGAGTCCCTGCCTGGTTTTGGGATGAGGGTTATGATGGATTCATAGAATGTGTTCGGTATTGAACTTTCTCTTTCAATTTCATTGAAGAGTTGGAGGAGTATTGGTGTGAGCTCTGCTTTGAAGACCTTGTAGAATTCCGCTGTAAAACCATCTGGTCCTGGACTTTTCTTAGCTGGGAGGTCTCTTATTGCTGTTTCTATTTGAATGCTTGATATGGGCCTGTTAATTCATCTTCGTTTAGTTTTGTCATGTCAATATTTTCTAGGAAAAGGTCCATTTCTGTCAAGTTCTCAAACTTATTAGCATAAAGTTTTGAGAAGTATTCCCTTATAATCTTCTGAATCTCGGTTGTTTCCGTGGTGATGTTTCCATTCTCATCTCCGAGTTTATTTATTTGGGTGTGTTCCCTTCTTTTTTTTTGATAGATTTGCTAAGGTACTGTCAATTTTGTTAATTTTTTCAAAGAACCAACTTTTTGTTTCATTGATTCATTCTGCAGTTTTTTTGGATTCTAATTCATTTAATTCTGATTGAATTTTAATTATTTCTTTCCGTCTACTGTATTGGGCTTTATCTTGCTGAGCTCAGAGCTATAAAATAGCCTCTGAGAACTGCTGTGTCCCAGAGGAGCTGGTTATTTGTGTGTTCATTTTTGTTGAATAGCATGAATATTTGAATTTCCTTTCTAATCTCTTCCATGATCCACTTGTGATTCAGTAGTGTGTTGTTCAGTCTCCCTGTGATACCGGACTTTCGTTGGTGGCTTTTGGTGTCGAGTTCTAATTTTATTCCCTTGTGGTCAGAGAAAATGCAAGGTATAAATTCAATGTTTCTGAGTTTATACAAGTCTTTTTTGTGGCCTAAAATGTGGTCTATTTTGGAAAATTTTTCTTGTGCTGGTGAGAAAAACGTGTATTCTGATGCTGCTGGGTGAAATATTCGGTAGATATCTGTTAAATCTAATTGATATATGCAGCTGTTTAGCTCTGTGGTTTCTCTGTTGAGTTTTTACCGAATTGATCTATCTAGTGGGGAGAGTGGTGTGTGAAAATCCCCAACAATTAATGTCTTTGGATTTATATGTGATTTGAAGGAAAGTAGTGTTTCTTGGATAAATGTGGGTGCTCCATTGTTTGGCGAGTAGATATCATCTTGAAGGAGAGATCCCATAATTAGTATGTAGCGACCTTCTTTATCTCTTCTCAATAATTTTAATTTGAAGTCTATTTTATCTGATATTAGAATTGCAACTCCCGCCTGTTTATAGGGGTTGTTTGCTAGTAGATTTTGTTCTAACCTTTAACATTGAAAATGTGTTTGTTTTTACGGGCAAGATATGACTCCTGAAGGCAGTAGATAGAAGGATCTTGTTTTTTAATCCAACTAGACAGTGTGTGTCGCTTAATTGGAGAGTTCAGTCCGTTAACCTTAAGAGAAAGGACTGAGAGGTATTTGGGAGTTCCTCCCATGTTATCTACCTTCTTGGGGGCTGCAAAAACTGGGTTCTTCCTATGGTTCTTGGATTCTCAGTTAGGGTGCAGTTTCTTGGCCTTTTTTGTGGTCTTGTTGGTTTTCTATGTGTAGGACATTTTTAAGAATCTTTTGTAGGGCTGGTTTGGTGGAGATGTATTGTGCCAATTTTTCTTTGTTATGGAAGGTTTTTATTTGGCCTTCAGTTATGAAGGAGAGTTTAGCTGGGTGCAGTATTCTTGGTTGATAGTTGTTTGTTTTTAGGCTCTTCTTGCTTTGATTGTCTCTGCTGAGAAATCTGAGGGGATTCTAATTGGTTTCCCTTTATAGGTGATTAATCTTTTCTCCTTGACAGCTTTAAGGATCTTTTCCTTGGTCTGTGTTGATCCTGTGGATTATAATGAGACAGTGGGATGTCCTATTCTGGTCTGGTCTGTTTGGAGTTCTAAAAGCTTCTTGTATCTGAATAGGCCTATCTATTTGCATGTTTGGGAAGTTCTCTGCTAGGATCCTGTTAAACAAATTTTCTAGGCCATTAACTTCTGTTTCTAGGTGCTCCTCTACAGATATCATCCTTAGATTAGGCCTTCTGATGGTGTCTTCCAAGTGTTGAATAGATCTATCATATTTCTTGGACTTGTCTTGGATGGTTGTATGTTCTTTCTCTATAATATCTAGCCTGTCTTCAATCCCTGAGATTCGATCTTCTGCATGGTCTAACCTGCTGTCAAGACTTTCTACTTTGTTTTTTATTTCTTTTCCTTCTAATTGGTCAGCTTTGATGGCTTCAAATTCTTTGTTGAAGCTTTGTTTTAGATCTTTTATGAACTTCTTTACCTCCTTAATTTGATGTTCAGTGTTTATTCTCAGATCAGTTAATTGATTGGTTATGGTTTCCTTGGACTCCCATTCCTTCTGTTGGTTTCCATTCAGCATTCCCTTTGTGGTATCCCTGACTTAATTCAGCTCTTTGGTAATGGATTCCATGAATGCCTTTAGTGATCTTTGTGTATTCTCTTCCTGCTCTCTCAATTCCTGTATTACTCTTTTTTTAGCTTCCTCCCGGTCGTGGGACTCCTGTAGTTCTCTTTGAGTGTTCTCAGCCTGCTAACGCTGTTCCTGCCTTTCTATTTGAGTGTTCTCAAGCTGCTTAGGCAAATCCTATATCAGTTTTTGAGTAGCTTCCTCACGCTTATGATATTCTTGTATAAACTTTTGGATTGCCTACTCTCTCCCCCTACACGCTCATACAGAGTCCTTTGTATGCTTTCAATCTTTCCATTTATCATGTTTGCCAGCAGTGTTTGTAGAGCTATTTGTGAATTCTCCTCCGGATTATTCATTATGTGTTCTGTCCCCCGATTTTCAAGATTGGGAATTGAGATACCCGGATTTGCCATTTTTCTTGTGTTTTTCTGGCTTACTCTGCCCATTTGAGATGAAAATAGCACCAGTTTTGTGCTAGAACACTATCTTAAGGCAAGCATCAACCCAACTCTGAATTTGCATAGTCAATAGTCTACAGATACAATCTAGTTCAACATATACATCTATTCACCATCAAACAAGTATACATTAATGGGCTACGAACTGCAAAGAAGAATTTGGAAGACCAGAAATTATTAGTGTTAAGGAGAGATGTGGGTAAAAAATAGAAATAGATTGATGTGGGGAGGCTCAGGGAGACTTAACTAAGTCCTAACCTGAAAGCAGGAAATAGGTTGGGTAGGATGAAATTAGAAAGAGAGAATAAAAGAAGAAAGGGAAAGGGAAAAGAAAAGACCAGAAAAAATAGAAAGGTAAAAATTAATAAAATTATGTAGAACCATAACAATCTATTTAGATAAGAACGAGAATTTATTGAGGGAATGGGAGGGATATAAAAGAGATGTGAAAAACTTAAAAAGAAAAATGCTTAAAATATTATATAGGAATAAAGAGGTAGTACTGCTATTAAGGAATTTAAGTCTTAGAGGTTTTGACTTGAGTAATAAATTTTTGGATTAAGTGTGTACACAATGTGGGTAGGGTCTAATAGTCAACTACGGGTTTATCTGAGGATGTGCAGGACAAGAATGTCAGATAATGTGATGTTATGAAAATGAACCCTTAAATATGTATTTTAATGTTTTCGTTTCTTTCATGCATTTATTTCTAACGCATTTATAAGATTATTTCTTTGTTGCTTTGGATGTCCCTCCCCCACAGTGTAACTCCCGCTTTCACTATATTTGATGTCAGTATAACATGTGGAGGAGATGGGGACAAACAAGTCGTTTAAGGATTCAGGTGGACCTGTTGCAACAAAGAGAAGTACAAAATGTCATGTCAAAACCAGCCTTACAATGTCGGTGTGGGGGGGGAGGGGGGTATAATTGGGTGGGGGGAGGGGGGAGGCTGGGAAGGGAGGTGAAGGGTAAACAAAGGAGGAGGCTGCAATGCTTGGTAAGAAATGTATGCATTATCCTGCTCATGTAATTGTAGCCCCTCTGTACAGTATGTTCTCAAATAAAATAAAATTAAATTAAAAAAAAAAGAAGAACGAAAGAGAAGAGAGGTGAAGAGGATAAGAAAGGAAGAAGAAAAAGATGAGAAGTTCAGTAGAGCTAAGCAAAAAACAAAAAGATAATTAAAAAAGACAAAAAAGAGAAATAAAACCAAAAAAGAAAGAAAAATGCACACTCACTTATTCGTAAAATAAAAATTATAAGAGGAAAAAAATGTTTCTGGAAAACAATTTTTTTTCAAAAAAGGTAATGATTGAAGATTTAAAAAAAGTTTTAGACAAAAAAAATTTTTATAGAAGGTACCAAAAATAAAAAATGAAAAAAAAGAAGAAGAAGAAAGAAAAAAAAGTTCTTTGATTTTTTTTTTTTTGGAGGAGTGGGAAAAGTCCTGTATCTCCCTTGTGTCCATAACCAGCCTCTTGTTGGAGTCTCTGGTCTGCTTGTGGTCCTGTGGCTTGGTTGGTTTCTTAAGTCTGTTTGTTCGAACAGGCAGAAAAATGCTCTGCTTTACCCAGGATTTGGCGATCCTCTTCCCAGGCTGGTTCATTGGGAGGCAGATCTGCTTTGAGTATCAGAAAAGAGGGGGATGCAGTGCTGAGGCTAGGTTCTGGGTAGAGTTGAGGCCTTTCAACAAACAGTAGCTTTTCCCGGGGGCTAGTTTGTGAAAACTCACAGAGCCCAGCCTGGAGCCATTCTCAGGGCTTCTGTTTAATGAATTTCAATTGACTGTCGAGGCTGCTAGAGGGAGTGGCAGCCTCTGGCTCTGATTAACCAGTGGAGAAAGCCACTCCAAGGGCTGGCGCCCAAGCTGGGTGACTTTTCCCTGGGTGGAGCTGAGTCTGGCATGTCATGCTGCTGTTAGTTCTTGTGACCTGCTAAATGACTCGTTTTATTCCAAGGCCTGAGTTGGAGCTAACAGCTCCTCTGAGCTTTGTAGGTATCCAAGATGGAGATCTCTGGTGCTGGGGGGGGTGGCCTTCCCTCCTCTGCTTCCTGAGGAGTGAGGATGTCAGGCTTCTACTCACGCTGAGTCTTGGTTCTTGGGTCTTCTCTGGTCTGCAAACTGCAGGATGAAGATGTCTGCTCTTTGTTGGTTCTTGCTGGTGTTGAGTAGAATCTGCTCACCTGCTGTGTCTGGCTCTTTCGTCCTGTACTTTCTGTGGTTTAGGTAGGCTCTGTGCTTCCCCGCCATCGCCAGAGCTGCCGCCCCCCCGCCCCCCCGGTGGCTGCTGGCAAGAGCTCAGAAGTGTCTCCTTGCCTGGGTTTTCCCTCTCTGGCCTAGCTCTCTCTCCTGTGATGGCACACTTCGTGTAATTCTCTGGCTTAGGACTGTTCACTGGAACTCTAAAACTGCTTTCTATGCGAGAGCTTACTTAGAATCCAGCTTATCTTCCACCATCTTCCCAGAACTCCCCAATTCTTGTTTTTCTAAAATACACTTGTTTTCATCTACAAATAGGCCTATCTATTGTCTTCAGGTGATTTTGATGATTGAAGATGCTTAATGAGAAGTCAAAATGTATTAGTAGCCCTTTGCTATCAATTAAATTTCACTTTTTCTTCTTGGAGAATATAATGATCAAAACAATAGTTCACAATCAGAAGGAATAGTTCAGAATCATGGTTCAACTGCAAGTGAATCACCAGTAAGTAATCCGCGATTCCATTTTCCACAAAGTTTTGTCACAGATACAATCTGCCTGCCTTCTCTAGTTGATTTCCTAGCCTGGACCTATTCCTTCATTGTACAGGAGAAGTGTAATTCACCTGATTTCAGTCAGATCTGTTAGCAGAATTATCAAGTATTTAGATTTTTTTTTATTAAATTAGTTGTGGGACCTGAACTCTGGGCCTGGGCACTGTCCTTTAGCTCTTCAAATCAAGGCAAGCACTCTACCACTTGAGCCACAGAAACACTTCTGGATTTTTCTATTTGTGTGGTGCTGTTTCGGGAAATGGCAGAGCAGAAAGTGAAATGATGCAACCAAAAATATAAAAGCAAAATAAATTAGGATAATTATGAGCAACCATATTGTCTATGAGAACCATGAAAAAGAAAGAGGAAAAGAGATACAGATATGCAATGACCTAACTAGCCACAAAATCCATGCTTCTAATCAATTTACAGAGCAAAATTTTTTTTTATTTTTTAAAAGAGATGGAAATAATATTTATATATAGAAATTAGTAAATACGTTTTTAGTCGCCTACATAAAGAGAAGAATCTTAATCCGTGGGCTGGGAAGGTGGCTCAGTGGTAGTGTGCTTGCCTTGCAGCTTACTACAGTGCAGAGACTACTTTCCAAAAAGGCCAATCATATGAATACTAGGGATGAGGATGAGTATACCCCTCTTCATCGGGAAGCCTAGAGTGGACACCTAGACTATGTCCATGAGTTGGTATCTCAAGGCAGATATTCATGACATAACTATGAATGGCTGGACACCCCTGCACAATGCTTATTTGTGGAACATATTGCAACAGCACACACACACACACACACACACACACACACACACACACACACATCATCATCATCATCAGATTTCTTCTTAAGTATTTTTTGTGTATGATCTTAAGAAGAAATTTACATTACTAACTTGAATTTCTGACAGGACAATATCATCACTGTACATCTTGCTTCTATGTTCTCAGTTTTAAATTAATATCTAAGTATGTGCATTACATAAGTAGAGGAAAAAGTAGGAGCCACACAGGTGGCTCAGGTCTTTAATCCTACCTTATCAGAAAGATGAATTCTGATGATTGTGCTTTGAAACCAGACAAAAAACGTCCATTAGAATATCGTTTGAAAGTAACCAACAAAATCTAGAAATGGCCCTGTAGTATAAGCAGTAAAATGCTAGCCTTGAGAAAACTAAAACAAAAAAAAATAACAAATTCTGGGACAGAGCCAGGCCCTGAGTTCAAGCTCTAGTATTAGCACCAAACTAATGAATGAAAGAATGAATGAATGAATGAACTAAAAATAAATTAAGTGGTCACATGTGGAGAGACAGGAAAATTGTAACAACCGTGGTGTTTGGATTATGTATTATTTTGTAATAAGTCAAATTATCATTTTTCCTAATCACTAATATTTTATTCGAACTTTTTTGTACAACAAGCCCTGAGTTTGGCATGCATGTACATGTGTGTGTACATGTGCACACATGTGTGTGTATGTGTGTGTGTGTGTGTGTGTGTGTGTGTGTGTGTGTGTGTGTGTGTGTGTGTGCGGTTGCAATGTTGCTTGCCAATGTGGACAGAGTGAGGCTAAAAAAGCTGTGTTGCAATGTTGTTATTCATCAGTGTTAGGTCCTGTCATTTCAGTGGAACCACCATTCTGCTCATTTTATTTGTCAAATAATAACATCATCATAATCAAAACATTTACATCATTAAGTTAGATAAAAGAGATCACTTTCAGCTCTTAGTATATGTTAGGTAAGAAGATACACATATAATTAGGTAGTAAGTTATTGCTGTAAGATGACTGTCAGTACAAAATATGTATTTGACCTCTTAAATTGGATATACTTTTAAGATATACTCATGGTGTGATTTTGACCAACTTGACCAAACAGGTATTACAAGATATGTATTTTAAATGTTTTTTTTTTCTTTCATACATTTGTTTCTAACACATTTATAAGATTATTTCTTTGTTGCTTTGTATGTCCCTCCCCCACAATAAAACCCCTTCTTTCATTATATTTGATGTCGGTATAATTTGTGGAGGAGAAGGGGAAAAACAAGTCATTTAAGGATACAGGTGGACCCGTAACAACAATGAGAAGTACAAGTTGTCATGTCGAAAACGAACTTTGCCACTTTGGTGGAGGGGGAGGATTGGGTGTTGGGGCGGGGGAGGCTGGAAAGGGATGTGAAGGGTAAACAAAGGAGGAGGCTGCAATGCTTGATAAGAAATGTACTCATTATCTTGCCCATGTAATTATAAGCCCTCTGTACAGTATGCTCACAATAAAAATAAAAAATAAACATGATTCTCACTTGTCAGCCTCCTTAGTAGCTAGGGTTACAAGCATGAGCCATTGACGCCTAGCTATATAATTATTTTTTACACATTTATGAAGTATGGAGTGGTAATCCCATTCATTTATATGTTTTTTAATGATCAATCTACATCATATCCATTAAATTCTGCATGTAACACTTCTTTATAGTGAGAATGCTCAAAAACTTATCTTCTGGCTATGATGAAATATCTATTCTTAACTATAATAACTTTGCTTCTTGTAGTATAAAATTAATATATTTACTTTTAGTCATGGTAGTCTGCTAATTAAAGTTATATCAAACATGAATTGTAAAGTGAGAGAAATTCATAGTTCCATTACATGTTTAAAGAAAATGATTATGCACTTTTTCAATTATATTTCTTTGGAATGTGTAATATTCTTTGATTTAACTTAAAATTGATAATAATTATATTATATCAAATTGATTCAAACTTGTATTTGAAAATTGCACACAGCACAAATATACTTCCACTTTCTTCTAACACATAATTAAAATAACAGTATAGGAAAGTTTGGTGTTAGCTTTTCATGTGTAGAATTATAGAAACTCAGGATGCTAAGACCTGAATATTTTAGTTCAATACCAGTCGAAACAGACAAAAATGTGAAAACTTATCTCCAATTATCCAGCAGGAAGCAGAAGGTGATGATATGGCTCAAGGAATGGCGTGTCATAAGCCATGAGCAAAAAATACAACAGAGACCATTAAACATTGAGTTCAAGCCCTAAAAATGGTATATACACAAAAGAAAACAACAAAAAAGTAGTATAAACATCAATAATAAAGACAAAACTAGTAGAAAAATCATGAGAAATGTTGTGTGAACATCTGGAAGTCAGAAATCATTTGCCAGAATTTTGATTCATTAGAGGTAAAAGTCACAGTATAATTTTAACAATCTCATTGAAGTCATTTGTGTTGAAACCTGGCTATTGGGTAACATGTGAAAGAGCAGACTGGATTACCTGACATAGTAGACATTGCCTGAAACTATACACCATCCCACTCTGCAAAAATCGAAAATCGTGCCTGTTAATTTAAAAAGAACCTCATGCTAGAGACATTTTGGTCCACACAGACTGGGGTCCTTATTTTGTGGCTTCAGACCAGTGCTTTTTTAATAACCACTCCTGTTTTACTCCCCATCACTGGTGAAGTTATACCCTAAGCTGGCATCAAGCCACTCTCTAGAATAGGGCAAGAGCATTTGCTGATGCTCTTCCAACTTCTCTTTGTAGCTCGGGATATCCAGACTCTTGTAGCTAGGATGGGATACTTTGATGTCCAGCTTGCCTCAAACTGGAGATAAACATGTAATGGATATGTCAACCTGAGTTAGTTTCAAACTATGATCTTCAGATCTGAGCCACTATGCTCAGCCCAGTATTTCCAGTAAGTTACTTAATCTTTCTGACACTCAGGTTCTTCCTGTGTGGAAAATGAAAAGAATTACTTTATGGACCTATGAATCCAGTGGGAGTTATGACTAGGTGCAGGAAGTATAAGTGTTCAGGATGTGTGGACAGAGTCTGACACTCTCATAAAACTACTGGTATTTATATTGAAATGAATTCCAGGAATTGGAAACAACAGGGATATTTCTGTTCTTGTTTATCCTTTTACGGACATTGAAGGAGCCACAGAAATTCAAGGAGAACAGGGAAACCAATGCAGCAGTTGCACTCTGTAGATATTATATTCACAATGAGCTAAACTTGTGGACAGGGACAGGATGGAAAATCAGAGAGAGAACAAAGTGATGGGATTGTCAACAAGAAGTGAACTCATTAGCGACTTATTAAATGGTGATCTGTATGTACACTACCTTAACAAAAACCATTTGAAAAATCCAGGTTGATGATTCTCTATTCCAGTTTTTGTAGAGGTCCTTAAGACTCAGGTTCACCTGGAGTTTTTGAAGGTCACATTATATGATAATTAATGTAGAACCAGAATCTCTTAAGAAATGTTATAAAAAAGTATTTCATTCTTAGTACCTCTTTCTCTTTGAGTGGCGATTCTATATGTTGTTGTCAGAGCTAAAGTTTTACTTTTTGTTTTTAGTACTTGTCAGTTGTTGAATCCTCCTTAAAGCTTTGTGACAAAGGTCTGCTATATCTAGGCACCCTGCCCCTAACTAAAATGATAATAAATCTTTGAAATTTATGTACTTGAGTATAAGTTTTATTTATTGATTTAATTTGTGGCTGGTGCTGAACTCTGGGCCTGGTTGCCATCCCTCAACACTTCAGCTCAAGTCTAGTGCTCTACCACTTGAGCCACAGTACCACTTCTACCTTTTTCTGCTTAGGTGGTGCTGAGGAATCAAACCCAGGGTCTTGTGCATTCAAGGTAAGCTGTCTACAACTGATCCACCTTCTCAGCCCTTATGAGTGGTATGTTTGTGCACAGGTCTATCAAGCAAATCTATTGAGCAAATGTATTCATTTGCCACTAGACATATTCAAAATTATGAATTATCTGATATTTTAATGAATAAAACTGTTATCATTGATACTAGGAAGTGTTTGTCTCCCCATACTAAAAACCTGGAGGAGGGTTTTTAAAACTAACACTACAAAATAAATTTTAAGATCTTGTTGCTAACAAATGTGTCCACGTATTATTACATTAAACAGAAAATTCAAAATGGTTTTTTTCATTAATACAGAGATCAAAGGACTTATAATTCTTATTTCAAGATGAAAATTAAAGGGGAAAAACAGTCAGGAGGTAAAATTTATATTTAATGTTAATAGTTAAAGAGGAAAAGAAGATCCTAGATGACAAATTAAAGACAAAGCAATATCAGAGCACTATATGCTCAATATTAAATAAGAAGGTTTAATTGAAAAATTGAGCTGGAATGTGCACATCAGGCAAAAGCAAGAAATCAGAGCTTACCACCAACAAAGAAACACCATAATGCATATCTCAGAAAAAGGAAAAAAGTTCCTTGTCCTTGATTTCAATGATACATATAACCCCTCATACACACGCGTGCACGCGTGTGCGTGCGCGCGCGCGCGCACGCACACACACACACACACGAATGTATGCAACAGCTCAACCTACTCACATCCATTCAACATGAATCAAAGATCTTCCTATAATATTTGGAACTTTAAAAGTTTCTAGTCTTGGAAATAATTGATAACAGATGCATAAGCAAATATTTTCTGAATAACTCTCTGTCATGTAAATGAGAATTTCTGATGGTTATATCTACTTAAAATATCTCTGAATCTCGGAAGAATTAAACAAGAGACAATACGAATTTGGGACTATAATTCTACTAGCTATTCTGCAAAAGCTTAATAAGAAGTTCTGAGATCCAATATTAAATACCAAATTAATACATTAATACATGTGTAAGTGAAGTGAAAGACAGTTATCAGAGACCTATGCTGCCTCCAATTCTCAGCAGGCTTCACACTGTGACAACTTTGATTCTGCTGTGCCAGGCCCACAGTTCTTTTCCCTAGAGCAGTGGCCCTGCTGGGCTTGGGAATGGGGTCTGTGTGGAGAGGGAAGAGGCCACAGGGGAGCCCGAGCTTTGGTTGGAGCTAAGAGCGGTGGGGAAAGGATGGTGGGGAGGCCCTGACAGAGGCTGTGAAGGGAGGAAGAAGCAGTTGGCTAACAGATCATGCAGCAGCAGCCCTAAAGGCAGATGGGTTCTGGGGAGTGTCTGTGAGGTGTAGAATTTGGGGTGAATTTGCTAGGGCCTGTTTGTTTGGTGAGGAGAGGAAGAAGTCTCCAGTCCCACCCAAATAGATAATGAAAAATAAGCCAACCAATGCCTGAAGAATTTCAAGAAGAAAGGCAGGGACTTATAGATAAACTCTAGGGGCAGTGAGGACAGCAAGGTTGGGCCTGTGGTTGTCATCTCTCCTTCGATGCCCTTGGAAGTGAGGGCCAGCTCTGCTGTGGGCTAGGTCTGGATCTTGCCTTGAAGCAGGCACCAGGAATTGTCAGCACAGCCTCAGCCTGCCCCAATGAGGTGGCCTGTTGTGGGTGCTGTAGCCTGGGCAGTTGCTAGGAGGCTATACACAGAAGGGCAGAGGAAGCATGGCTGGTAGGATCTGCTCCAGCACAACCAAGCTCAGGGCCACTTGGGAAGTTCCAGCTCTGGATCAGGATCAGGCACTGCTACAGACAAGTAGGGCCTTTGCGGACCTGTGCAGTGGCGGCCACGTGTGGGTTGTGAACCTCCTTAGAATGGCCGAGGAGTCTCAATGGAGAGGTGCATTTGCTTCTGTGCCTCTCCCATCTTCTGGATTCCTGCTCTCCTCCTGCCTCCTGCCATGTCCAACTACAGGAGTCAACTTCTTCAAGCCACTGAGAGGCCATCCCAGAGATGTTCACAGGGCTTTCCAGGCTGCTTCACCCTGAATGCAGGGCTCACAGGGTGTCATCCTCCAGGCAAAGCATACCCCCATTTCAGCTTGGTGACTCCTGCCTAGAGGATCACAAACTGCATTCTTACAAAGAAATCCAGGGGTACACAAAGCTGTCCTGCAGTCTAAGGCATCCTTTACTTCCTCCTGCTCAGGTGTGGAGCAGCTGTGGAGCCAACTGCAACATCATGATTGATTATCTAAAAAGAAGAGGAAAAAAGCTTCATTGTCCCAGTACAGCTGCCCCTGGGGTTCTCTGTGTACACTAGTCTTGTGCTTAGATAACGATCCCCAAAGATCACCACGAAGCCAGTCTCATGTGACCACATTAGAGTCATTTATTGCAAGCTCGAGCCTGGACTCACAACTGTCACCATTGCAGTGGGTCAGAAGTGAGAGCCCCGACCCTTCAGTTAACTAGGTAATCTTATAACAATCTTATTGGCTAGCGAGTGCAGGCTAAGCAATAAACAATAATTTGTGGAGGAGAAGGGAAAAAAATAACAAAATCGTTAAATAGGGATACAGGTGGACCCATTGCAACAATGAGATGTACAAGTTCTTATGGGGAAAAACGAACTTTACAACTTTGGTGGGGGGGAAGGGGGGAGGATTCGATGAGTGTGGGGGGAGGATGGGAAGTGATGGGAGGTTGAAACAAAGGAGGAGGCTACAATGCTTGATAAGAAATGTACTCATTATCTTTCCCATGTAATTGTAACCCCTCTGTACAATGTTTTCACAATTAAAAAGTAAAAAAAAATTAAAAGATTAAAAAAAAAATCTGTAGCTTTAGGTACTTCCTGTCATCCGCTGATGGCTATTGCTAGGGGAGTTATGGGCAGAACGTTATTGTGAAATTTCACGTTTTTTCCAGGAACCTGAGTTCTAACTTTCAGTAAAAGTCTACTTACAATGGGTACTTTCAGTAGAGGTCTTCACAATGGATACTTTCAGAGTATTCGGAGTCTAAGTTTAGAATGCCTGTACTTTGGCAAAGACTTCTCACTAGGGGTGTGTGTGTGTGTGTGTGTGTGTGTGTGTGTGTGTGTGTGTGTGTGTGTGTGTGTGTGTGTGTGTTGTGTGAGAGAGTCAGACCCAGCTGAGGTTTGGGGTGAAATACTCTTGCCCTTCAGCATTGAGTTTTGGTATCTATTGTTAGTCCCACCTCCCCAATTTTGAGTTCTAAAGTTGTCCTTCTAAATACTTTTATCCTTTGATCTTCTTGATATTCAGATTCCTAAAGGTCTGCTTATGAACTTTAATATTTGCTTCATGAAGGTGATGTCTTTCTTCTAACTTTTATGAAGCACTTTGCTCTCTTTAAATGCAGTTTGTGCTGTGTTAGTGATTTTACTTAGACCAGACTATGGTGGCCCAGGCTGTGCCTGTTAATTCTGAGATTAGTTTAGGCCAATATGAGATACTATACTTTCAGTATATCAGTGAAGGAAGTTCAGCATCTTTATTGAAACAATTTCCTGGCTGTAAATACAAACAAAAACATCCAGTGATAAAAACGTACAATCTGTTGTTTTTAGTTAATTGTGCACAACTGTAATGAAAAAAAATCTTTTTACTAAAATGAGTATTTGTAATGGGAAAAAATGAAATGTTATAAATCTTAAAAATCGATCAAATACCAAAAGAAAAAGAAAGACACTAATTAGGAATGAAGTACAAATGTAAGTCTTTAATAAATAAATGAAATGTTTGAGATTCATATCCAAATAGAAAATAAGAAGGAAAATAAAGAGGAAAGTCACTGAGATCCTATCTTACACACCAGAATAGCTATCACCACTCAAATAAATAAAATGCTGGATAGGTTGAAATAAATCAGGAACTATATTTGGTTTTGTGGCATTGTAAACTAGTGCAAACCATAGGAATATCTTAATGGAAGTTTACACAATATCAAAAAGACAGATATGTTGATGTCCTTTACCGCATTTGGATACATATTGAAGGAATATAAATCAACATGAACATCCATGTTCATGGCAGCAATATTCACAGCAACCAAGCTGTGTAATCAACCTAGATGCACCAGAAAGAGGGAATGAAGAAAATGTGCTATTCATAGCTGTGAACATGTTCTGGTATATGAGAAGTGAGTGTTTCTACTGTATCATTGCTAAATATTTTGAATATATACCTAATCCTACTTTCACTACATTTTGTGGAATGGTGTTTCTGCTTTAATGAGGAATGTCCATATTGATTTTCAGACCAGTTACAATAGGTTGAAGATATCCTATAATATGTGGATATTAGATCAAAATTTAAATATATCAATGAACACATAGAGGACCATCATATATAGTTTATAATTTGAACCAATTTTAAGAAGGCAAAGGTTAGGGAAAAATGCTGTTAGAAGTTGAACAAATACACAGACATGAAAAAATACAAAAACATGTGAAACTAATTACTGCTAATAGTAAAACATTTTCCTCAAGTTTTAACAATGAAACTATTAAAATAATACTTAATAACATCAAATAAATATGCCATAGAAGAAAATGTACCATAGATATACGTTTCCCCATAATTTGTTTTACTTTATAACAAATGGATTAGAAGAAAGTGTAATTACATGTCTGAAGATGCTACCACTTTCAAGTTTCATTGATTGAATCCAGGAAAGGAAAGTAACAGAGAAGTAGAGAGTAAGAACAACCTGGGATATGGATAAAGATACTCAGTAGAACTTTGTGAGGAAAGAATGTGCTCCGTTTTCCTGATCAAAATAGAGCTAGGACAGCTAACTTTTGACAGAACACTTGTAATGTAGAGTAGTGGAGTTAGTAATTTAGGTAGTAATTTATTACTTTTATTCCCTAATCTTATGATGTGATTCCCAAATGATGTGAGTGATACTAGATTTTCTTTTTTTTTTGGGGGGGGAGGTCCGGTTGTGGGGCCTGAACTCTGGGTCTGGGCGCTGTCCCTCAGCTTTTCAGCTCAAGGCTAGTGCTCTACCATTTGAGCCACAGCGCCATTTCCAGCGTTTTTCTTTTTGCTTATGTGGTGCTGAGGAATCAAACCCAGGGGCTCAGGCATGCAAGGCAAGCTCCCTACCACTCAGCCACCTTCCCAGCTCCCTGATTCTAGATTTTCTGAGCCCTTTTTTTTCACCAAAAGTTTCTAATTCCTCACACTGACAATGGTTCTTCTGCTACTCTCATTTCTACTGGTTTCTGAACTAAACACCTGTAACCTTTTGGTTCATGAGAAAGAGCTGGAGAAATATGAGGATGGCTTGGAATCTGAGCTAACATCCACTCCAGCTTGGAGGATCTGGTAAAGAACTTCCACCTGGGTCTCACAATCTGATATTAATTGACCTCTTTGGAAATGGAGAAGCTCACTCCCTCAGGCAGAATCTGTCCTTCCTTGACTTTCTCTGAAGAGGTTTGATACTAGGGCACAATTCAGAGAATGAGCTTTCCCATTGTCAGAAGGAACAGGTTGAAAACTAAAAGTGGCCTCAGGACCCAAAGGGCCAGTCAGAAACCAAGAGATCACACTTTCCTCCTCATCAAGGACCTTCTGGTTGGAATAGAGGCTGAGCAAAGTCTAAGATGGAGATAAACTGAGACTGGGCCTAAGGAGGAAACAAAAGAATGACCCTCTCTTTGATTACAAGGGAGTTATGTAGTGAGACATGAAAACTTCCTTCATAAAAAAATTCACTAGGTACGTTATCTCACTGCCACTTTGCAGGAGGTCAGTTTCCCCAAAGAAGAAGTACTTAAATGTTGTGACTGCCAGTTTGCTCTCTAGGCTGTTGTCTCTCTCACCCCTTCTCATGTCAGGAATGCATTGCTTCTTTCAGGCACTCAGCTACCTGTCCTGACTCCTAGGCAGTAATACTATAGGCTGTTCTTCGGCTAACCTCTTGCATTTAAGGTAGAATAGGCCCAGGCTATGGTCATGCCAAGTGGTAGATTCAAGAGGTGAATATAAGCTCAGATTTGTACAGTACAACAAACATATTGAAAAAATTAAATTAAATTAATAGGTAAGTAATTTAGGGTTTATAGCAACAAAATTAGGTAATTATTAGTAATACATCTAGAATCACGGATTAGGAAGAGAACAGTGAAGTAGGTTCAGGATAAAATGGAAAGATACCCCATAGCCATAACAGGAGATGAGAGTATGAAGGTACTATTGGCATAGGTCCATTTACTATCTTAGGAGTGACCTTGGATAGGAGGCTTTTAGAATAATATCTAAAAGAGAGTGACTTTCTGGGCACTCGTGGCTCACACCTCTAATCCTAGCTACCCGGGAGGCTGAGATCTGAATATTATGATTCAAAGCAAGCCCAGGCAGAAAAACCCAGAAGAGGTGCTGTGGTTCAAGTGGTAGAGCATGAACCTTGAGCTCAGGGACAATGCCTAGGCCATGAGTGCAAGCTTTAGGATCAGCAAAACAACAAGAAACAATAACGATAAAAGAAATAAAACAACTTAAAGGTATGCGATGGAATGATGATCATGTGTAACTGTTTAGCGATCATAAAAGGAGACAAAATTTGGAGCAAAATGATATCTATTTTTTACTAATCAAGGATGCAAAGCAAATGCCAAATTCCTCTTCTCAAAAACTTCTAAACTTGGACTGGGAATATGGATCATTGGTAGAGTGCTTGCCTTGCATGCATGAGACCGTGGGTTCGATTTTTCAGTGCCACATAAGCAGAAAAAGACAGAAATGCTGCTATGGCTCGAGTGGTAGAGAACTAGCCTTGAATTGAAGAGGTGAGGGACAGTGCTCAGGCCCAGAGTTCAGGCCCATTGTCCGGCCTAAATAAAAACAAAAAAATAAAACAAAAGAAAAAACTTCCAAACTTATCTTTTCTCATAATTGAAGAGAGGCTCCTTTTACAGAAATTCTCCTTATCTAGCTGAAGGTCATCAGAACTTCAGTACACTTTTCCTGTTGAGATATAATGCACCTAACTCTACTGAACCTAATCATGGCTAGGAAAGTATGGACATTGATAGGTTTGTTGTATTTTTCCTTATAAATATATAATAATGTCAGTTATGATATAATATATTATAATATAGAATATATTATACATTGTATTATATATTAAATATATTATATCATGTATTATGTATTAACAGACTTCCTAATTTTAGATGTAGGAACAGGCAACATATTGAAAGAAAAATGATTGAATCTCTGAGTTATTTCTCTACCACAGTACAATACCAGGTTTCATTCTTATTACCCAGAGAACAACATAGGAAAGCGATGCCCATGGATGTGGTTCTCTGGATTTTGGAAATTGTGATCATATATATATATATACATATACATATATATATGTATGTATATGAAATACATCATATATATATATATATTTAAATATATATAACAAATCGTTTAATAATAGTGAATATGTAAAACTATAACAACAGATAAATAAGTGAATACTTATGTGCACACACTCCCAGTCACGTTCATGTATAAGAATTTCTTTTCTTGCTCCTATTCACCAACACAGAGAGTATATGAGTTGCCCTTCAATTGACCTGGACGTTCTTTATCGGTATACTGTAGCTTCACATCCTTTGTTCCCTAAGTAGCCAGATGCTATGTATTCAATAACAAAACTGTTACAGGCAAAAGTATCCACCCTGAAACATAGAGGAACTTGGATTTCAGAAATGCCACAAATAAGTGGGAGGTACAGCAGTACTTTTCAAAATTGAATAGATTACATATTTATTAGAAAGCTTGTAAGAAAAAAAAAAACTTCAGTGTAGGATGATACACTTGAAGAAAACTACAGTTTAAATTACATATAGCCGGTGCTGCAATATACAATAAATAAGAATTAAAAAAATAAATTATATATGACATCAAATTACAAAGTTCCAGGGCATTTCTCTACTCTTGAGAAATAGAGTAATCCATATTAAAAATAAATAAATGAAAAGACGAATATTTTATACCAAATTTCAAAACATACTATATGTTATACAAAGGAAATGCAATAAGCATGCATTTTACAGTCTAATAACATCATATGTTATGAAGAATCTGATTAACTGATTCATAAAAATCAATACAATGCAGTTAAAACATCCGATATCTCAAGTGTCAACTTAGCAGAATACTTTCAATCTATGGTGTCTATTTTGCATATTATTCAGCTCTATCCATCCCACAATGGCATAAGGCTCTTCCTGAGAATGTCCAGAGATCCGTCTACTGTGAGTGCTCAATGTAGACCTGTTCCCATTCTCTTTTATTTGGGCATGTGATAGACTGACTATCTGTTAATTGCCAAAGGCACAATTTAGACAGGCTTCCAGTATTGATATTTTAGCTCTCAGAATAAAAGGGAAATTGAAGACAGAAAGACAGAGGGAAAATCTACCAGATCCCTGAAAGATTTCTATCATTGTGCTAAACCTGTAGTTTTCTATTGACAGTTGAACAAACTGCAGTAATTGCCACTCCAACCACATGTCCAAAAAGTGGCTTTCCAAATATTAGCCTATTTTCACTTTGGTAAATCAAGACACACTATTGTGGCCCCATTTCACTTAAACTGTCAGCTATGGTTGACCCAAAGGATAGTTGACCTTACCAATTTCTTAAATTTTAGGTCATCACACAATCACTTCATAGCCCTTAAACATTAAAAATACCTACCCATATAAGTCTGCATTACATACTCATTACTGTTTTTTTCATTTGTCATGTTTTACATATTTGTGTATCCCAGGACTTAGCTCTGTAATATTCCTTCACATGGTCGTTACCACTGAGTACAGTAATTATTTCTGTATTTTTTCTCCAGTTCTGTTTTCTTTAATTAAAGTCCTTAATAGCATCCTGTCTACTGACAACTCCTAACTACTGATTTTAGCAAACTCAAAAGATCCCAAAGTGAGCTTTGATCTCTATCTACAAACCAATCCCTCATTACTATTTAATTAAGTGATAAATCTTCCAGCTATCTTTTCAAAATACCTTGGAGTCATTTCAGACTTACGTAATTTTTCACACCTCATATTTAATCTATGACCAGGTTTTGACAAATTAACTCACTATATATTTTAGGAACTATATATATATATACATACATACATATATATACATATACATATATATATATATATATATATATATATACATATATGGTATATGAGTGCCAGTACTATGACTTAAATTTGGGGCCTAGGTTCTTTTATTTTTCTTTTTTTGGGAGGACGGGTCCAGTCATGGGCCTGAACTCTGGGCATGGGTGCTGTCCCTCAGCTCTTCAGCTCAAGGCTAGTGCTCTACCACTTGAGCCACAGCGCCACTTCCAACTTTTTTCTTTTTGCTTATGTGGTGCTGAGGAAATGAACCCAGGACCTCATGCATTGAAGGCAAGTGCTCTATCACTGAGCCACCTCCCAGCCCCTTACTTTTCTTTTTTGCTTAGGCTTTATTTGGTGTAAAGATCACCTAGAATGTCATTACGCACACCCTTTTCATTTAAAAATATGTATATTTTGTAGCAATGTTATTGCCATTATAACCATAATTAGGAAGATAATGTAGGTTCATCTGCTCCATACATCTTGAAAGGTAATGAATATGAAACTTACAGAATATCCTCAGATATGCCTGGTGGAAACCTGGATTTGAATTATGGGTCGACAGCTGATCAGTATTAGGTACTTGGGAAATTTGTTTGGCCTTCTTTCCTACTTCTGTTTTTCATAAAATAATTCATTTCCTAAATGGAAGAACTATCATGAGCACTAAAATTACCCTAATGCATGTGCAGTTCTTGGAATGGTGTCTGCACATTTGTACTAGCTCCCAGAGAAGTCAACTTCCATCAACATGGTCCCAGCATCCTTCCTGAAGGCCTTAAGACATATATGCCCAATTGATACTAATATCTGTGAAAATATGTCTTTACTAAAAAAAAGTCTTTTCTTCATATGAAACAATGAAAGTAATGTTGGGGCTGTCCTGTGGCTTTTACTCTGAAGTTTTGCCTAAATTTTATTCTTACTCTATTAGTGGTATCAGTAGCATTTTTTTGTGCTACCCTTAATTTTTCTAGTTCTGTGTTCCATTTGGAATACTATTGTAACTTAGTTTATAATCTTTGTTATCAGAATAAATAAACTACAACTGCTGAAGTTTTAAATAAAGAGACAATTTTAGGTGTGCATTACATTTTATGTCCTTAGTACTCTCCTATAATTATTCCTTTTAGGTTATATATCCTTAACAAACCATTTATTAAGATTTCTTATATGATTTATATATTTATTATGTGATTCTTATATGATTTCTTAGAGATCCATAAATAAAACATCTCAGAACAGGAAAAGAGTAGGTAAGAAGTCATAAAAATACTATTATGGTGTCTTAATGGCTAAGTGTATAAAGAACATGTAACAAAACAGTTGGAAGATTCATTTGCTCTTTTTTCTATTCTCTCATCCTTCATTGTAGAAACCTTCTCACTATGAAGTGCCAAGTCGTCTGGACCTTTCAAGCCTCGTCTCAGTGACAGAAGTGATGGGATTAGGACATGTGCTCCAATGACTGGCTTTTAGGAATTTCACAATAAAGCAATACCAGTACATATAAAGAAACTTTTGTGAGTGATGTGGATTGACTTCCTCAATTGCCAAAATTAAATTCATATGTCAAAACATCAAATTACGTACATTATAATATATGCAGTTCAACTGGCATCACTAACACTTCCATAAATCAAATGCAAACTAAAAGCTCTATATCAAAAACCAACATCTAAGGCAGTGTTGGAAATACAAGAAGAAACACAATAAATCTAATGGAATGAGATCTTTAACACTGGCAATGAGAAATGATAGCTGAATTTTTAAACAAGCTTGGAAAGTTCAGGTGTCCACTAATGATGTGATTGTAGTTGCGGAACTTACCTTGGTATTAAGATTAGAGGTAAAACTCAAAGGCAGCTAAGGTTGCTGCACTATTGTAGCTCGATACAGTGTGACCCTCCCTGATAATGGTATAGCACAGAGTAGAAGCTAAGTCAATAAAATGTATAGGAAGGATTTTCCACTGAGAATAATTGCAGGGGGTGATCATCACTCTTGTATTGAAAATGTACAGCCCATCATTCTACTTTAAATTCTAGAGTATTTCTGATCTGAAGACAATTATAACACACCAATTTGCTGTGAGTACTGAGCCTTTTAGGTGTGTATTACTGTAATATATGTAAAATCTTTAGAGGTATGAAGTGGCCTGACCCTCAAATTTCATTCTGTTAAGTTTCATGGAGAAATGTTCATAATTATGCAATTCACACTCATCTAAGTCGGAATCAGGCAACTGAGATAAGACATTAGGCTCATTACTCCAGTGACGAGGTTTGTGAACTATGAAATAAATACAATGCTTGATAAGAAATGTACTCACTCTCTTGCCCATGTAATTGTAACCCCTCTGTACAGTAATTTCACAATAAAATAAAAAAATAAAAAAATAAAAAAAGAAATGTACTCATTACCTTGCCCATGTAATTGTAATCTATCTGTATATTATTTTCACAATAAAAAATAAATAAAAAATTTAAAAACCTCCCCAAAATAACAAATAACATTATTTCACAATGTATATGCATTTCTGAAAATTTATGCAGTATCAAATACCAAATGTAAAAATGGGACAATTGTCTATCGCTTATATTATCATAAGTTAAGATATTCCTGAATTATACTTTCTTGCTAGAGGATCATAGGGAGACTGCTGATGTTTGGTACCTTTTCAGGTGCTCCTATAGACTTGTAAATTTTCTTTGAGGAAGTGTTTTTCCATCGTTTGTTTTGAGGTGTTCAAAATATCAGTACTTTCACTAACCACAAACATAGAACAGCAAAGATGATGGGATACCTTGCCAAAGAACTGAGAAATCACAGGAAGTGATAGGAAAGAGACACCAGAGGACCCAAAGCCTCATTGCTATCTTCTGGATCCTCAAATCCTGCTTAACATGCTTTATATTCATTCTACTACAGGGGTGAGGTAGTGAGTGGCTACAGGTATGTCCACAAACTAAGGCATCAATCTAGCTTGTGGTTACAAGTATTAACTGAGGTATTGTTTGTATACATAGTGATAATTGAATCCCTTATTTTTAGGGAGCAGAAGGGAACAATAGTCATTACAACCATAGCACAGACATCCATCTTGTCTCCAAATTCTTAAACTTTTAATGTACAACAGCTCTAACTTAAATACTTTTGAGTTAATAACCCATACCCCTGTCTTCCCTTAACTGTTTGACCTTTCCAGAGCACAGCTCTCAGCCTTTTGATTGCCGTTTGAGATGGCTTCCCAATATATCCCTTTCCAGGTATAACAGTTTGACTCTAGAATCCCTCACAAGTACTATTACAGATGGGTTATTTTGAAAGGCTATTTTTTTTCCTAGGGTAGGTTCACTTTTTTAAATTGTATTTTATTAAAAGGTACTGTACAGAGTGGTTACAGTTACATGAGTAAGGTACATTCCATGTTGAATATTGTTACCCACACCATTGTTCTCCTATCCTTTCCCACCCCCACACTTACCCCCCTACCCCAAAGTTGTAAAGTTCATTGCCAGTATAGTATTGTGAATATCATGGTTGCAATGGATCACTTCTTTCATCATTATGTTATTTCCCTTTCCTTCTCCAAATCAGAACATGTATATACAAAATGGAAGGTACCAGAATCAAGACAGAGATGTCCAGGGATAAATCAAAGACAAATGAAATAAAATAAGATCTAGATACACTACTTTCCGACATCAAGGTTGATATCTGAAAAAAAGTACTTGTTTCCATGTCTTGGAGTTCATTTCAATTAGCATCATTTTGTATGGTCAAATGTACATAGCTCTGGAGCCAGCAATCCCACTCATGGGCATTTGTCAAAATTATCTCTAGATACTTAATGGATGAAAAATGGAATTTAAAATAGCAGAGAATAACAAATCATCATGCAGGTATGCTGATTTTTGTAATTCTAATATGAAAGAACTGAAGTTTTGTTTCATGAAGAAGGAAGTTTAGCCTGTAATTTCAATGAAAGTCATCAGTTGTAATGAGTCTAAAGTCTTTTCCTCCAAGATATCCAAGAGTACTATACTCATCCTCTGAAGAGAATTATTTTATTATTACTTTATTTTATTTTATTTTATTTTATTTTAATTAGCTTTGCTTAATATTAATTTACTTGTAGAAAATAAGTTAAAATATCTTCTCTCGGGCTGGGAAGGTGGCTCATTGGTAGTATTTGCTTTGCATGCAAGAAGCCCTGGGTTCGATTCTTCAGTACCACATAAGCAAAAAGAAAAATGCCAGAAGTGGCGCTGTGGCTCAAGTGGTAGAGTGCTAAACTTGAGCTGAAGAGCTAAAGGACAGCGTCCATGCCCATAGTTCATGCCCCATGACCAGACTCCAAAAAATAAAACACTAAAACTACAAGCACAAGTATGTTTTTTGCAGCATTATTACCATATCTAAGATATGCAACCAGTCCAGATGCCCCTCAATACATGAATGAATCAGGAAAATGTGGTGTGTATATATATATATATATACACACACACAATGGAATTTCATGCTTCTATCAGAAAGAATGGCACAGCCCCTTTCTTAAGAAAATGGAAAGACTTGGGAAAAAAATCATTATGTGAAGGAAGCCAGACACAAAGAAACATAGGCTCTATGGTTTCCCTCATTTTTATTAATTAATATATGCTTAGGATAGTCCGGGCAGATAGGTTCATTTTCTTACACTCTTAATATTCGCTGTGTGTGTGTGTGTGTGTGTGTGTGTGTGTGTGTGTGTGTGTGTGTGTGTGTGTGTGTGTGTGTGTGTGTGTGTGTGTGTTTGCAGTAATGAAACTTGACTCGGAGCCTCAAGATCTTGCATGTTTTTTTCACTCATGACTGACTGAATCTGTACTATTTTCACCAAGGTTTCACTCTGTGTTTGATTGAACAATTGAACATAAATGTCTCATGGATTGCTACCTCAGCCATCTGTGAACCATGTTCTTCCAATCTTAGCCTCATGAGATGAGATTCTGGCATCTAGCTCTATTGCCAAGTGTCATTTGCTTTGTTTGGTTTGGTTTTGTTTTTGTTGTTTTTGTTCATCCAAAATCTGTATGGAAAACAAATAATTTATAATCAGGACTATTCACGTAAAATGTGTGTTGTTTAAAGATTACCTTAATAATGTAATCTTTTGCATCCACATTATGTGATTTGATTTTTTGAACTCCATTGTTGCAGTCAAGTCACTTATATATAATTTGAATCTTCTTGTCTTGGTTTTATAGGGTGTTATGTGTTTTAAAACTATTTATCAATGTTTAACTCTGCACTACTGAAACAAGACCTTCATGATTATTCAATGTGCTGTAAATCATAAGTTTATCACTACTTGAGGCACCATATGAGCACAAATAGTTTCCTATAATACCTACACATATTTTATACCTCAATGCCATGCAATACACACTTCTGCCAAATATGCAAGGGCATCCTTTCTAATTCTCCATGGATTTTCACTGTTCTTCTCTCTACTCTCCAGTGCTAATTCCTGTGATGCTCATGTTGATTTCCTCCCCTGTTACATTCATCATTGCATCTTGGGAACTACTGGTATGCATTACTGTACTTCTGTTCATTCTCCTTGTGCTTCGGTTTGTACCCCTCTCACCTCGAAGGGCTAAAAATTGGGGATATTTGCTTTACTCTTTATCTCAGACATCTACCTTTACTTTCTAGAAATACATTCATTGAATTCCTTCTATAAAGTCTAGTGTCTTGAAAATTATTACTGTGTCTTCGTGGCTTTGTTATGTGGCATAAGGGAAGAACATAGGTCAGTACTGTAACTTAGGTAAAAGATTATTGCCATCATGCTTCAATAGATGTAGTTCATTGGATAATGTTTACTTCAAGGTCTGCCTGCCTGCTTCCTTTTCACTGTTTATTTTTCAATGTAGTCTTTTCTTCTGGAAAATATTTATGGGCCTAGTGAAGGTCAATTCCTACTGTAATTAGTCATTAATTTTATTCCAACCTCATTTCACAGATCCTTCTGAGTTTCTTCAGTGTCTGTGTAGTGCTTCACATTTTTAGATATGTTTTAACATCGATGCAACCAATGATGAAGACACATTCCTTATGTCACCATTTTGATGACTGAAAAAAAAACCATGCTGCAATCTCACTGCATGCCAATTTTCTGGTTTTTAATTCTTTTAGATTAAAATTGATGCTGGACAACAAACATTCTGAGTACAATTTTATATTTTCCTAATTATTTTCGTATATTTCCCAATATTATATAAAGCTGAAACATTATCACTTAGTTTTAGGATTTCTTAATCGGTCAGAGTAAAAGTTCTATTCATTCACAATTTTAAGATAATAGAGTGTCCATTATGACCAAGTGAGATATTTTATATTTTTTATTTGTAGTCCTTAAAGGTTTTGGTGGGGAATCAAGTCCAGTGCTTCATGTGTCTTAGTCTACTGTGGGACTCTGAGCCTGATTTGACCTGTGGTTTTATTTTCACTCAACTGGAATAAAGAAAAATTTCACTAGGAATTATTACTTGCTTACTTTCTCCAATATCTGTCACATATATAAGAGTAATATAATTCTACACTGACTGAAAATGTTGTTCCTATTAGAGTAATTGTTTATTTTTTGTAGCCCCACTCTTCATTGTCTTGTCCCTTTCCTATCTCCCATTCCCATAAAACTTGACTGGATCCACTGGAAACCTACTTGCAGCCAGCCTCTTCCTTAAAAAGCCCAACCTTAACTAACCTATCCCCTGGTAGTCTTGCTATAATCTTTCAAAGTCATGACTACAACCAGAATCCTTCCTGAAAGTCCTCCTCTGCTATAGGGAAAGCCTTCTTCCACTCCACCCCTTCCTGGAATCCCTGTTCTGCATCACCAGAAACCAGGCCACATCCACATCTCTTCCTATGATCGGCCTTGCTGCACCAAGAACCCCGCCTACATCAGGCTCCTCCCTCTAATCCTAACTTCATCCACCAGATACCCTGTCCCTAACTATTCTATTCCCTCATTGTCCCATTGCTCCCATATTCAATTACCTCCAAGCTCCTATCGTCCCTTTCATACCCCACTCCCATGCAGACTTCTCCCTCGACCCCTCCTGGTTTCATCAGAAACTCCATCCATAACTAGTCTACTTCTAAGAGGCCTAATGTCTTAAACCCAGTCCTGAACCTGCCTCTTCCCACAAAGCCATTCATGCAAAACCAAAAACCCTCCACCTTTCTATAACTGCCCTTGTAGCCTGCCTTGGTTAACCAGAAGCTTCTCACACAGACCATCTCCTGCCTGGAAAGACAGCCTTGCTTCACCACAGGCTGCTCTGCCTCCATATCTACTCTCTCAATGGCTGTATTGTTTCTGAGATGAATCCTCCCCTTATTGGATCCTCCTGCAGATCCACATTCTGCTCAACCAGTTACCCTGTTCATAATTACCCTACACCTTTGTAGACCGTCCACTCCTTCTCAAAGTCCATCTTCCAATTAATCCCATGGCTCCAAGCCCTGACCTGCTCTAGAAAACCCCCACTAGACAACACCCAACACACTATCCCATCTCTTGACACTCATATTGCTCCACTGCAAACCACTGTATCTGTTGGCCTCCCTCTGGAAGCCTCACCACGCTCAACTGTAAATCCCTTTTCCATCATAGTCCCTTTTTGAAGGTTGCCTTGCCCCACTGGAAACCCTCTCCAAAGTCTAATGTCCTGCTTTGCAACACTGAAAACCCCACCCAACCTTACTCCTCTTTTCGAAGTGGTGACTGGCTACACCAGAAACCCTGTCCTAAGTGTCTAGTCCACTGGATCCTATCCCTGCTATCACAAAGCTCTGGTCCTGAAAAAAATTCCTCCATACATTATTACTATATCCTGCTCTGCCAGAAACCCCACCTCCACCCTAACACACTTCCCAAAGGCCTGCCATTCTCCACCAGAAACCACGCCCGTTCCTGGCCCACTTCTTCCCAGTACCGCTATGCCGTCTCACAGACCCTGAAAAGCCTCTCCCTCAAAGCTCCACATTCCTGCACCACAATCCCCATCTTCTGTCAGTCTCTTGCCTTCATTCTCTTCCCTGCCTTATGGGAAACCTCACCCTACATATCCCACCAGAGCTCACAGTGCTACATCACAACCCCTCCTCTAAGTAAATTCCTCCTTTGTAGCCTTGTTCTTCCCTTTCAAATCTCTGCCCCAAACAGCCTCTTCCCCAGTGACCCTGCCTTCTTCCACTGAATCCCCATCCACCTGCCAGTCTCCATCCTAAAGTCCCACCTTCTCCACAAGAGACTGCTCCTAACAAGTCTAGTCTTTCCTGTCCCCTCCCTGCTGTCTCAAAGCCCTGCACAGACTGGCTTTCACACTCAAAGCCCCGCCCTGCTCTACCACAGAGGCTGTGACAATACCAACTCCTCCCTTGAACCAGACAGGGCTCCACCACAAACCCCACACCACCTTATCCATGAAGGTCCCACCTAATAACTTTTATTACAAATGTGATTTTATAATGGTTACACAATTCATACTAATCAATATGATAAGAAAGCAATATTGCCAAAAGACAACAAAAATTAGACAGCTATTAGATGCCTTAATCTAGTTTGGGGTTCTGTTACTAGGCAGATACACATTGTGTGAAAATGTGTGAAGATGATTCCTCTAACTGGAAAGCATTCTTTGAAGTATCAGTACAGTTTCATGAGTGATCATTTTATTTCTAGAATTTTCGTGCACATTTGTGTCCATTAACTTAAAAATATTAGTTATTTTAAATCCTTTGGTTTGGTTGAGTAAAGCGTATTAAGATCCAAAAAAATGACTTTCAAATCATCTCTAATGAATAATTTTGGACTTGCTTACTTTACTATGTACCAGAGTGTTGGGTCTTCGTTCGCCTTTGGACGGACGGGGTCCGAGGAGAGGTAAGTGCGGCCGCTGGCACGTTCCCCAGCCTCCCTTAGCCCAGGAGACAATCAGACGCAGCAGAGAGTCAAGTCAAGCAGGAACTCGTTTATTAACAGGGAGCATCCCCTTTTTAAAGCAAAAGACTGTGTGGGAGGGGAGGAAATGGAACCAACCAATCACTGAAAGGCCATACCTTATCAGGCACCTAAACTTCCATGAGTTGTTTACACACTGAACCTAATCAAATCCATTTCTGCCCACTCAACTTCCTCTCAGGGCCATCTTTGCTACTTGTGTTCCCCACAGATTTCCCCACATATTCACCCTTTTTGTTTTAATGGCAGATCCACCTCCCAGTTAGTTATCCTTTTCTGCTCCTCTGTAAAAGTTATTTTAACAGGATTACATTTGGCCACGCACGGGGTTGGAGGCAAGTATGAAGAGCCCTTCCTAGTTATCTCTGATCCCCACCTAGCACAATAATAAACATCAGCCCCACCACAGTTAGAGTTTGAAATGTCCCAAACAGTAAAATTTAAAACAAACTATGCAGACATAGCAAAGCAATCCTGGGCACCTGCTGTCTTTCAAGTAAGCCAGTTCTTTGTACGTGCCTTCAAGCGAGCACAGAGGTCAAGATGACCTTTAAACTTTACTGCCAGCTCCCAACACCCCGTCTCTGTTTGAAGAAGTGAACCCGCCTGTCTTAGGTTGGGTAGATCGCCTTGTCTGTCTTACCCGTCATCGGGAACTTCTTCAGAACAAAGCTGAAGGCCCTGTCTTAGGTTGGTCAGACTGGCATCCCCTTTTACCAGTCTCTGGCTGCGGTTACTCTCGGGGAAATTTATTCACTTGGAGCTTGATTTTATGTAACTGGCTGGCTCATAAGAGTTTTGCAGTGCACGTATAATGCAAGGAAGGCATAGAAAAAGCATCAGCAAAAGCATTCCCAGGTCAAGCAATGTCATTAGCCCTTTAACCTTAGGGATGGGATAGCAGTCTTTGCCACTTTAAGATTCCAGAGATGGGGCTTGTTCTAGAGCAGGTTTTAGACATATTTACAGGACACATAACAAAAGGTGGTTGTACAAGCAATTAGTAAAAGAACAATTAGAGCAGGTAACATTAAAATAGATAGCTCCTACAAAAATATGTTTTAAACAGTCCATACGTAATTACATAGGGTGGTGATCAAAATGAAGTTCAGTCCACCAGGTCGAAGGGGCAGCTTTTCTTGTGATGCTATTGATGATTTCTGCATTGCCAGTGCTGATCACTGCCCAGGTCACCCGTTGAGGTTGATGTGGATTCCGTAGCCATTGCCTGGACTGGGAGGGTCAAGACAGCCATCAGCTAGAGTATCACCATCTGCAATTGTTAAAGAACACAAGAGCTTCTCAAGGGCTGGTTGCCCTTGAGGATGTTTAGTTTATCTTTAGGCATCCTCCTGTATAGAGGAAATGGGTAAAAACCTAAGGTTCCTAGCAGGAATCCAAATGGGGGCTGTTTCCTCTATGGGAAAAATGCATCCAAAGCCCCTGTCCATGGTAACTAGGGGGTCAGGTCCTCTCCATTGTTGTGTCAGGGGGTCCTTCCACCTGACTTTCACTCGGGGCTTAGGGTTTAGTTGTCCACAGTCAGTTGTCCCTTTTGAAAAATTGAAAATGTTAACTGTATATAGGGGGTAACTCCCCCTTTTTGTTTTAATTGTGTCTTAAGACATTGTTGATTTCTTTTTATGATTGCTTGGCCTTGGGGATTATAGGGAATTCCTGTACTATGATTAATTTGCCATTTGTCAAAAAACTCTGACATTGCTTTACTGACAGAACAGGGTCCATTATGGGTTTTAACTTGTGCTAGTAGACCCAAGGTGGTAAGGCATTGAAGAAAATGTGCTTGCGAATGTTTAGTCCTTTCTCCTGTATGTGCTGTGGCCCAGGGAGAGTTTGGGCCATCCTCTGCCACTGCCTGGCGGAGCTCTTTAAGATCCTTAGCTTCCCATGGATACCATTCCAAGGGCCTGTTAGCCCATGATGCCACATTGACCGGATATGCTTAGGGAAGCGAATGCCTGTGGGCTCTTGGGTGGCCCTTCCTTTCCAGGGCTCTTGGGTGGCCCTTCCTTTCTAGAGGAGGTCTCAGAGTAGGTTACTTCCCCAGCCCTCGGCCCTTCCATGTGGTAGGGGTCTGGGACTTGGAAGTCCCTCTCACAGGTCTCGTAGGGCACCATACCTCCCTTCCAATCGGGGGAATAGGGAGGGGGCCTAGGACCGTCCGGGGCACCTGAGTAGCTGCCTCTGCCCCTGCATGCCCAGATAGTGCGTTCCCGGTCGAATTTGACCTTTTCCTTTTCCTTTTCACTTTCCAAGTCTTCCTGTACTCTTTCTAGGCCTAGTGTTGCCTCCTCCTCCTCCTTCTTTTGTGATAAAGCATTACCCATACTTAGGGTTTCACTGACCCCGAAAGACCGCTTAGCCTCGGCCAGTATCTTTTCCTTTCGAGCCCCACGTTGGGCGCCAGATGTTGGGTCTTCGTCCGTCTTTGGATGGACGGGGTCCGAGGAGAGGTGAGTGCAGCCGCTGGCACGTTCCCCAGCCTCCCTTAGCCCAGGAGACAATCAGACGCAACAGGGAGGCAAGTCAAGCAGGAACTCATTTATTAACAGGGAGCATCCCCTTTTTAAAGCAAAAGACTGTGGGGGGGGAGGAAATGGAACCAACCAATCACTGAAAGGCCATACCTTATCAGGCACCTAAACTTCCATGAGTTGTTTACACACTGAACCTAAACAAATCCATTTCTGCCCACTCAACTTCCTCTCAGGGCCATCTTTGCTACTTGTGTTCCCCACAGATTTCCCCACACCAGAGGTTTTAGTAACAGAAATTCTCTACCAGAATCCACTTTGAATATCCTCCTTCCACTAAAGTGCCCTTTGGAAAATGTTGAAGTGAGATTATACAGGTAGAATGCTAGAAATAAAAACGTATTTGAGATCATAACAAAATCATGATGAAGACCCTAGCCAATGTGTTTCAAATTTTCTAATGAAAGGAACTTAAGCATATTTAACTGAAGACTTTCTGAAGACTAGAAGACAAAAATATAAGAATTGCTCTCTTATACCATGGTTCTGAAAACAAAACAAAACCAAGGAAAGACATCATAATGAAACAGAAGGGAATGAAGAACTTGTACATGTGATATAGAATTTAAAAATACACTGAATCAGGTAAAAATAATTTTGGTCACAATACCTGCTTGTTCAATATATTTCATTGTATATATTGTTCTTTGTTAATCTTCGACTTAATATAGGTCTCAGCAGGGATCTACAAAGGGAATTGTGTAGTTAGTCAATTTCATCATTGCAAGATCATCAGGATGATAAACTCCCACACGCCTTAACATGCCTGCAACAGCACTAGACATACATCCCTATTGGTCTAACAGTGTAAGGCAGACCTGTATTTAACCCAAGCTTTGTATGTGGTATGCTATGAATTTTTTTAGGCTTGATACAAAATGTCTCTGCCCAGAATTTAATAATGGCATTTATAGCTAAAATGATTTAGGGTTATTGTTAACATCTAACGCATGCTGAGGTTTTTATTTATACCTCTCCTTTTCCCTTTCTTTCTTCTTCCCTTTCTTTCTTTTCTTTCTTTCTTTCTTTCTGTCTCTTTTTTCTTTCTTTCTTTCTTTCTTTCTTTCTTTCTTTCTTTCTTTCTTTCTTTCTTTCTATCTTTCTTCCTTCCTTCCTTCCTTCCTACCTTCCCACCTTCCTTCCTTCCTTCCTTCCTTCCTTTCTTCCTTCCTTCCTTCCTTCCTTCCTTCCTTCCTTCCTTCCTTCCTTCCTTTCTTTCTTTCTTTCTTTCTTCTTTCTTTCTTTCTTTCTTTTTCCTTCCTTCCTTCCTTCCTTCCTTCCTTCCTTCCTTCCTTCCTTCCTTCCTTCCTTTCTTCCCTTTTCCTTCCTCTTTTAGGAAATGAGTATGAATTTAGATATTTTGTTTGCTGAACAAGTTTTCTACCATTAGAATAATCCTTTTTTGATTTATTTACTTTTGCTCATAGGTTATCCATTTTGCTGAGGGCCGAACAAAGTTTAAGTTCCTCACCTATGTCTGCCAAGTAGCCAGGATCACAAATGCATTCCAACATGTGAACAGTTAGGATGATATGAGACTCATTACTTTCCTTGCACATTGGTTCTGATTGTGATCATCTCTAATTCTACCTTTTCAATTAGTGATGTGAATTCCAGTAGCCTGCCCTCAGAATAGATCATCTAAATGAATTATTGAAGGCAATTTCTCTTTAATCTCTTTTTTGCCAGTCCAGGGGCTGTTATAGTTTTATTTCGAGACAAATTTTGTGTATATATGTACATTAGGTTTAAAATATTACTTTTTCCCCCTTTTTTCTTTTTAATTTTCTTGGTCAAGAGGCTTGAATTCTGGGTCTGGGCGCTGTCCCTGAGCTCTTCAGATCAAGGCTAGCACGGTACCACTTGAGCCATAGTGCCACTTCTGGTTTTCTTGTGGTTAATTGGAAGTAAGAGTGTCATGGATTTACTGCCAGGGCTGGCTTTGAACTACTGTCCTCAGATCTCAGCTCCTAAGTAGGTAGGATTACAGGCATGAGCCACTGGCACCCAGCTAAAAATGTTACTTATTTTAAGGTCTGTGATTTAGTTGGGGGAGTAACATGAGTGTGTAGAATGGTAAAATTCAAGTTACCTCTCTAAATAATTTCAGAGTTTAATTTTCATATTTATTGCAGTTATTAATAACAGAAACTCCCAAAGTAACAGAATAATCCTTCATTTTCTCCTTCCCATAGGTACTATTGGAAGAGAATGAGTGAGATCTAAGACAATATGTACTTGAAATTATAAAAAAATAATTTTTGATGATACATATAGAGCCAGATAACACAACATGCTTCTCATTTTCTAAAGAAAGGAATGTCATGAAAGTGTATTTTTGGCAGGCTTTTCACCTGAAAAACAAAGAAAAAACAATATCATAAAAAAGCTGAAGGGGACCAACAACATGTAAGTGTGATATAGCATTGGAGACTTTAAGACATGAACTGGTTCAGGCAAAGTAATACTTGGGAAAAGTTATCGGTAGACTAAATTTATTCATTATAATTTTTTTATTTTTATTTACATGTCACTTAAAATATAAATGCATACATGTGTGTGCAATATATATATATATATTATATACATATATATGTATATATATACACATATATATGTACATATAATATATATATTATATACATATATATGTATATATATACACATATATATGTACATATAATATATATATATACATATATATATATATATATATATATATATATATATATATCAGCAGTATCTGTCCAGTGAAGTGTATGTTTATGTATGGTTAGGCAATTTCATCATGTTAAGTTCTTCAAAAAGATGGACTTCCATAAACCTTAATAACACTGCAACACCACTGCACGCGCAAACTTAAGTGTTCACCATTGTAAGCTAGACCTGTGTTTTACCAAAGCTTTATACATATGGTGTTATTTTTTTATTTAGTCTTGACACAAAATGTGTGTGCTCCTAGAAATAAATGATGGCATTGATAACTACAATAATTTATTGTAAATCGTTACATTGAACACATGCTCAGTATGAGTTGTTCTTTCTTTCCTTTTCTTATTTAATCTTTAGGAAGTTGATTTGAGTTTTGACGTTGTGTTTGCCAGACAAGTATTCCATCACTGGAGTCACTCCACCAATCCTTTCTAGTTTAAGTTACTTTAATCATAGAGTAGCAATTTTTGCACCCATCCCAAAAAGCAGGGTTCATGATTGCATTCCAATATCCCTACCTAGTAGGTTGATATGGGTGATACTTTCCTTCGTAGACTGATTCAGAACTGTGATCCTCTCAAATTCTACCACTTTAGTTAATTGTGTGAGCTCCAGTTCTCCCTACTTCTAGAAGATAGGACAGACATAAATGATTACAGGTAATTTGAATGAATCATTGGCTAATATAGGTGATTTGATATTAAAGTGTAAGGTAAGTTTGAAAGTATAATCACAGTAGAGAGATATTTTGCTAAGTAATTTTTTCACATAAATAACACATCTTGACCAGAATTAAGGACTTACTTTGTTGTCTGTCAACTTGTATGTCATTTGGTAAAATAAACTTCATGTCTTCCATGTGGGATAAAGAACTTTGAATGGTTTGATGTGCTGGTTCACATCTATAATCATGATTAGCAATCAGAAATAAATATATCACAATTTGAACATAGCCTAATCAAAAATTTAAGAAGTCCCAATCTCAACGAATAGTGGATCATGTTGAATCATGCCATTAATCTCAGCACCACAAGAGGATAAGTCTCTGCCTAGTATCTGTGTCACTTAAGTAACTGGGACTCTTGGAGGCAGTCACCTCTACTGATGCAGAACCTGGGCTGAGATTTAGCAAGAGGAGGGAGGATTCTTCCCCAACTTCCCAGGGTGGACCTCAGAGAATGCAGTGAGCGGGCTTGCTTTCCTCCTCCAAATGGCTTGAGATGCCATGCTACAGAGTGTTCATTATTTGATTCCAGTGACCTGTGGTAGAGGTATAAGGAAACATTAAATAAATTTCACATATGCCAATTGAGCTGCTCTCCCAGCCGGTGAGTTCAACTCAGCAAGTGTTCATTATTTGAGAGTTGAGAACACTGAGGTAGGGGAGAGAGGGAGGGTGAGTGAAGGAGGGAGAGAGATAGGCACCGGTGGCTCACACCTGTAATCCTAGCTACTGAGGAGGCTGAGATCTGAGGACTGCGGTTCAAAACCAGCCTGGGCAGGAAAGTCCGTGAAATCCTTATCTCCAATAAACCACTCAAATCCAGAAGTGGCACTGTGGCTCAAGCGGTAGAGCACTGGCCTTGAGCTCAAGAGCTGAGGGACAATGCCCAAACCCAGTGTTTAAACCTCACGACCGACCAAAAAAAACAAAAGAGAGAGAGGGGGAAGGAGAAAAGAAAGGAAGGAAGAAAGAAGAAAGGAAGAAAGAACGAAAGGAAGGAAGGAAGGAAGAAAGAAAGAAAGAAAGAAAGAAAGAAAGAAAGAAAGAAAGAAAGAAAGAAAGAAAGAAAGAAAGAAAGAAAGAAAGAAAGAAAGAAAATGATTGAGAATGAATTGTTTGGAGTCAGGAGTCATACGTCAGAGTTACTCCCTGTATTTGGTTTTAGGTCTGCCCCAGGTCATGCAGACCCTATGCAGACACCTTCCCACTTCTTGGCTAAGTTTCAACCCTTTATGTGTTGCCAAGTATCTGGCACACCTGGAGGCATCCATCTCCCCATCCTGTTAAGTCATAACCTGGTCAGCCTCTGGTCGCACTTTCCATCTGACCAGAGGTGAGTCCCGGAACTTGAAGTCACATCCAGATCCAGTGTGGCCAGAGTTACCCCCAAACTGCCACACATCATCTCGTCCGGTCCTTTACATAGATAGATTCTTGCCCGAGATTGGGTGGCCCCATTTTTTTTTACATGCCTTTCCACCATGTATGGCATAGGCAGCAGTTCAGTAAATAAAGTTCTTTACCTGACTGAATACTGCGTGGTGTGCTCTTCATTGGCTACCTAATGAAACTCACCTAATTAATATACTTTATACTTCAGAGTTTCTAGTTTTGAATCCGTGGATATTTTTGTGACACATGTGAGATCAGTATCAACAAAACATACTTATTAACATCATTTAACAGTATAATTCTGTCTGGAATCTTTAATAGCAGCTTAATTAACCATAAAGTTTATTTTGTTTGCTTTGTTTGTTTGTTTTTGCTTAAAATAATAGAAGAGTTGGTGAGACAATCTGTGTCAAGACTCAGAGTCTGTGTTGGAGGGGCAGAATGATGCAGGCTCAGGCCTCAGGATTATCTGAGGACTGTGTTTGTGTATGTGGAAAGCTCTTGGCATGCCCAGCTAGAGAGGGAACATGTTCTCTCTCTTTATCTCAAAGCTCATGTCAGACTCCTGGGAGCTGAGGAAGTAGCTCTTCTGTTTACTTAAGCATAGAAGATCAGCTAGTCAAGCATTTTCATGATTATGGGGAAGTGGTTTGAGCTTGCTCTAAAATAGTTTAGATAAAAATATACAAATAGAATGTTCCGGGAAGATGGCGGAGGTGAAGCTGGAATCTAAGCAAGCTCTCCCATAGAAAGCAGTTTTAGAGTTCCAGTGAACAGTCCTAAGCCAGAGAATTAAATGAAGTGTGCCATAACAGGACAGAGAGCTAGGCGAGAGAAGGGAAACCCAGGCAAGGAGACACTTCTGATCTCTTGCCAGCAGCCGCCAACGCCGCAGCAGCTGTGGCGGCGGCGGGCGATCGCAGGAGCCATACCTGAGCCACAGAGTGTCTGGGACAAAGGAGCCAGACTCAGCGGGTAAGCGGATTCTACACAACACCAACAAGAACCTACAAGAAGCGGACATCATCATCCTGTAGTTCACAGACAAGAGACAACCCAGGAACCAAGACTCAGCGTGAGTAGAAGCCTGATGTCCTCACTCCTTCTCAGGGAGCAGAGGAAGGAAGGCCACACCCCCACCCCCAGCACCAGAGATCTCCATCTTGGATACCTACAAAGCTCAGAGGAGCTATAGCTCCAACCCAGGCCTTGGAATAAAACCAGTCATTTAGCAGGTCAGAAGAACTTAACGGCGGCATGACCTGCCAGACTCAGCTCCACCCAGGGAAAAGTCACCCAGTTAGGGCACCAGCCCTAGGAGTGGCATTCTTCACTGGGTAATCAGAGCCAGAAGCTGCCCCTCCCTCTAGCAGCCTCAACAATCAATTGAAAATCAGTAAACAGAAACCCTGAGAATGGCTCCAGGCTGGGCTCTGTGAGTTTTTCACAAACTAGCCCCGGGAAAAGCTACCATTTGTTGAAAAGACTCAGCTCTACCCAGAACCTAGCCACATCACTGCATCCCCCTCTTTTGCAATACTCAAAGCAGATCTGCCTCCCAATGAACTAGCCAGGGAGGAGGATCGCCAAATCCTGGATAAAGCAGAGCATTTTTCTGCCTGTTCGAACAAACTGACTTAAGAAACCAACCAAGCCACAGGACCACAAGGAGACCAGAGACTCCAAGAAGAGGGTGGTTACAGACACAAGGGAGATACAGGATTTTTCCCACCCCTCCCCCAAAAAATCAAAAAACTTTTCTTCTTCTTCTTTTTTTTCTTCTTCTTTTTCTTCTTCTTCTTCTTCTTCTTCTTCTTCTTCTTCTTCTTCTTCTTCTTCTTCTTCTTCTTCTTCTTCTTCTTCTTCTTCTTCTTCTTTCTTCTCCTCCTCCTCCTCCTCCTCCTCCTCCTCCTCCTCCTCCTCCTCCTCCTCCTCCTCCTCCTCCTCCTCCTCCTCCTTCTTCTTCTTCTTCTTTTTAAATTTTTTTTGGTATTTTATATATATTTTTTTCTTTTTTAAAACTTTTCTTAATCTTTAATTTTTGCCTTTTTTGAAAAAAAATTGTTTTCCAGTAACTTTTTTTCCCCTTATAATTTTTATTTTAGGGATACATGAGTGTGCATTATTCTTTCTTTTTTGTTTTCTTTCCCTTTTTTTTATTCTTTTTTTTTCTTCATGCATTTTTTATTTTATTTTATATTATTTTATTTTATTTGAGAACATACTGTACAGAGGGGTTATAGTTACGTGGGCAGGATAATGCATACATTTCTTACCAAGAAATGCAGCCTCCTCCTTTGTTTACCCTTCACCTCCTTTCCCAGCCTCCCCCCTCCCCCCCACCCAATCATACCCCCCTCCCCCCCCACACACCGACATTGTAAAGCTGGTTTTGACATGACATTTTGTACTTCTCATTGTTGCAACAGGTCCACCTGAATCCTTAAACGACTTGTTTGTCCCCATCCCCTCCTGTGGGGGAGGGACATACAAAGCAACAAAGAAATAATCTTATAAATGCGTTAGAAACACATGCATGAAAGAAACGAAAACATTAAAATACATATTTAAGGGTTCATTTTCCTAACATCACATTATCTGACCTTTTCTGCTTGACTCATACCTATACTAGATATTGCAAATAAGGGAAACCATGGGACCTATGTTTCTTTGGGCCTGGCTTACTTCACTTAATATAATTTTTTCCAAACCTTTCCATTTCCTACCAAATGGGGAAATGTCATTCTTTCTGATGGAGCCATAGAATTCCATTGTGTATATATACCAAATTTTCTTGATGCATTCATCTACTGAGGGGCATCTGGGTTGGTTCCATATCTTAGCTGTGGTAAATAATGCTACAGTAAACATAGTGGTGCTATTAGCTTTAGTGTGGTCTTGTTTGTAAACATTTGGGTAAATGCCCAAAAGTGGGATTGCTGGATCATAGGGGAGATCTATGTGAAGTCTTTTGAGGAACCTCCATACTGCTTTCCAAAGTGGTTGAAAAAGTTTACATTCCCACCAACAATGAAGTAAGTTTCCTTTCTGTCCACATCCCCTTCAGCATCTGTTGTTGTTAGAGTTCTTGATTTTTGCTGTTCTAACTGGAGTGAGGTGATATCTCAATGTTGTTTTGATTTGCATTTCTTTTATGGCTAGGGATGTTGAACAGTTCTTCATGTGTCTATTGGCCATCCTTCTTCCTTCTTCAGAGAAGTTTCTCTTTAAGTTTTTCGCCCACTTATTTATTGGGCAGTTGTTTGTTTGAGGATTTGTTGTTGGGTGGTTTAATTTTTTGAGTTCCAAGTAAATTTTAGATATGAGACCCTTGTCCGTTGTATGGCTAGTAAAGATGTTCTCCCAATCGGTGGGCTTTCTATTGATCTTGCTAGCTATGTCATTTGCCCTGCAGAAGCTCTGCAACCTTATGCAATCCCATTTGTCCAACCTTTCTTTGATTTGTTCTGTTTCCAGTTCTCTATTCAGAAAATTTCGGCCTGAGCCAAGGAAACCTAGGGTTTCTCCTATTCCATCCTGTAATGTTTTCAGAGTGTCTGCTTTGAGTTCAAGGTCTTTGATCCATTTGGAGTTGATTCTGGTGCAGGGTGATATATAAGGATCTAGCTTTAGTTTTCTACATATTGTTAACCAATTTTGCCAGCACCAATTACTGAAGAGGCTATCTTTCCTCCATTCTATTGTTTTAGCTTCCTTATCGAACATGAGATGACTATAGGTCTGTAGGTTGATTTCTGGGTTTTCAATTCTATTCCATTGGTCCTGAGGTCTGTTCTTATGCCAATACCAAGCTGTTTTGATTACTATGGCTTTATAGTAGAGTTTGATATTTGGTATTGATATTCCTCCAGCAGTGTTCTTTCTGTTGAGGAGCATTTTTGCTATTCGGGGTCTTTTATTGTTCCATATGAATTTTTGGATTGCCTCTTCTATTTCCTTGAAGAATGAGGGTGGAATTTTTATAGGTATCGCGTTGAATTTGTGGATAGCCTTGGGAAGTCTTGCCATTTTCACGATGTTAATCTTGCCAATCCAGGAGCATTGGAGGTTTTGCCATTTTTTAAGTTCTGTGTTGATTTCCTTTTTCAAGATTTTAAAGTTTTCATCACAGAGGTCCTTCACTTCTTTAGTTAAGTTAATTCCTAGGTATTTTATTTTTTGTGGGGCTATTACAAATGGAGTTGCTTTCCTAATTTCAGCCACACTTTTCTCATTGTTGGCATAGAGAAAAGCCATTGATTTTTGGGGGTTAATTTTATAACCTGCTACTTTGCCAAAGTTTTGAATCAGCTGGAGTAATTTGGGAGGGGAGTCTATGGGATTCTTTAAATACAAGATCATGTCATCTGCAAAGAAGGAGAGTTTTGTTTCTTCTTTCCCTATTTGGATCCCCTTTATGTCTGCATCTTGTCTTATTGCTGTATCTAGGCATTCTAATACTAGATTGAAGAGAAGTGAGGAAAGTGGGCATCCTTGTCTTGTTCCTGAGTTAAGAGGAAATGGCTTTAGTTTTTCACCATTGAGTATAATGCTGGCTGTAGGTTTGTCATATACAGCCTTTATTGTAATGAGGAATGTTCCATAGATTTCTAATTTTTCCAAAACCTTCATCATAAAGGGGTGTTCGATCTTGTTGAATGCTTTTTCTGCATCTATTGAGATTACCATGTGGTTCTCATTGTTGCTCCTGTTGATGTGATGAATAATATTAATTGATTTGCGTACATTGAACCAGCTTTGCATCCCTGAAATGAATCCTGTTTGATCATGGTGTATGATTTTTTGGATGAAATGTTGAAGTCGATTGGCCAAAATTTTGTTGAGAAGTTTTGCATCAATGTTCATCAAAGAAATGGGTCTATAGTTCTCTTTCTTTGATGAGTCCCTGCCTGGTATTGGGATGAGGGTTATGATGGTTTCATAGAATGTGTTCGGTAGTGAGCTTTCTCTTTCAATTTCATTGAAGAGTTGGAGGAGTATTGGTGTGAGCTCTGCTTTGAAGGCCTTGTAAAATTCCGCTGTAAAACCATCTGGTCCTGGACTTTTCTTAGCTGGGAGGTCTCTTATTGCTCTTTCTATTTCAATGCTTGATATGGGCCTGTTAACTCATCTTGGTTTATTTTTGGTAATACAATATTTTCTAGGAAAAGGTCCATTTCTGTCAAGTTCTCAAACTTATTAGCATAAAGTTTTGAGAAGTATTCCCTTATAATGTTCTGAATCTTGGTTGTTTCCGTGGTGATGTTTTCATTCTCATCTCTGAGTTTATTAATTTGGGTGTGTTCTATCCTTTTTCTGATAAGGTTTGCTAAGGGTCTGTCAATTTTGTTAAGTTTTTCGAAGAAACAACTCTTTGTTTTCTTGATTCTTTCTATAGTTTTTTTGGATTCTAATTCATTTAATTCTGATTTAATTTTGATTATTTCTTTCCATCTACTGGATTGGGGTTTATCTTGCTGCTCTTTTTCAAGGAGGTTTAGATGTGTCATTAAATTGTTAGTTTCAGATCTCTCCAATTTGTTGATGTAGGAGCTCAGAGCTATAAACTTGCCTCTGAGTACTGCCTTTGCTGTGTCCCAGAGGAGCTGGTAATTTGTGTGTTCATTTTTGTTGAATATCATGAACATTTGAATTTCCTTTCTAATCTCTTCCATGACCCACTCATGATTCAGCAGTGTATTGTTCAGCCTCCATGTGATACCGGACTTTCTTTGGTGGCTTTTGGCGTTGAGTTCTAATTTTATTCCCTTGTGGTCAGTGAGAATGCAAGGTATAACTTCAATGTTTCTGAATTTAGACAAGTTTGTTTTGTGGCCTAAAATGTGGTCTATTTTAGAAAACGTTCCATGTGCTGCTGAGACGAACGTGTATTCTGATGCTGCTGGGTGAAATGTTAGGTAAATGTCTGTTAAGTCTAGTTGCTCTATGCAGCTGTTTAGATCTGAGGTTTGTCTGTTGTTTTTGCCGAGTTGATCTATCTAATGGGGAGAGTGGTGTGTTAAAATCCCCAACAATTAATGTCTTTGGATCTATATGGGATTTGAGTTAAAGTAGTGTTTCTTTGATAAATTTGGGCGCTCCATTGTTTGGCGAATAGATATATAGAATTGTAATATCCTCCTGAAGGAGAGATCCTTTAATTAGTATGTAGTGACCTTCTTTTTCTCTTCTCACGAATTTTATTCTTTTTTTATTCTTTTTAAAGTATCTTTTTGTTTTTTGTTTAGCTCTACTGAACTTTTCATCTTTTTTCTTCCTTTTTTTATCCTTTTCATCTTTTCCTCTCTTTTATTCTTCTTTATGTGGCTTAATTCTTGTCCTGCACATCCTCAGATAAACCCATAGTTGATTATTAGACCCTATCTCCCATTGTGTACACACTCAATCCACAAATTTATCACTCAATTCAAAACCATTAAGACTTAAATTCCTTAATAGCAGTACTACCTCTTTATACCTATATAATATTTGAAGCATTTTTATTTTTAAGTTTTTCACATCTCCATTATATCCCTCCCTTTCTCTCAATATATACACGTTCTTCTTTAAATACATTGTTATCGATTCTAAATTATTTTATTAATTTTTACTTTTCTAATTTTTCTGGTCTCTTTTCTTTTTCTTTCCCTTTCTTCTTTTTTTATTCCCTGTATACTTTCATCCTACTCAACCTATTTCCTGCTTTGAGATTAGGACTTAGTTACTCTCCCTGAGCCCCCCCACATCAATATATTCCTATTTTTTACCCACATCTCTCCCTAACCCTAATAATTTCTGGTCTTCCAAATTCTTCTTTGTGGTTCGTAGCCCATTAGCATATAGTTGTTTGATGTTGAATAGATGTATCTGTTGAACTAGATTGTATCTGTAGACTATTGACTGTGCAAATTCATACTTGGGTTGATGCTTGCCTTAAGATAGTGTTCTAGCACAAAACTGGTGCTATTTTCATCTCAAATGGGCAGAGTAAGCCGGAAAAACACAAGAAAAATGGCAAATCCGGGTATCTTGATTCCCAATCTTGATAATCAGGGGACAGAACAGATAATGAATAATCCAGAGGAGAATTCCCAAATAGCTCTACAAACACTGCTGGCAAACATGATAAATGAAAAGATTGAAAGCATACAAAAGACTTTGTGTGAGCGTGATAAGGAGAGAGAGGAGGCAATCCAAATGTTTATACAGGAATATCATAAGCATGAGGAAGCTACTTAAAAATTGATACAGGATTTGCGTGAGCAGCTTGAGAATACTCAGAGAGAAAGGCAGGAATGTCGTGAGCAGGCTGAGAACACTCAAAGAGAACTACAGGAGTCCCACAAACGGGAGGAAGCTAATCAAGGAGTAATACATGAATTGAGAGAGCAGGAAGAGAATATACAATGATCACTAAAGACATACATGGAATCCATTACCAAAGAACTGAATTAAGTCAGGGAGTCCACTAAGGGAATGCTGAATGGAACCCAACAGAAAGAATGGGAGTCCAAGGAAACAGTAACCAATCAACTAACTGATCTGAGAATATACACTGAACATCAAATTAAGGAGGTAAAGAAGTTCATACAAGATCTAAAACAAAGCTTCAACAAAGAATTTGAAGCCATCAAAGCTGACCAATTAGAAGGAAAAGAGATAAAAAACAAAGTAGAAAGTCTTGACAGCAGGTTAGACCATGCAGAAAATGGAATCTCAGGGATTGAAGACAGCCTAGATATTATAGAGAAAGAACATACAACCATTCAAGACAACTCCAAGAAATATGATAGATCTATTCAACACTTGGAAGACACCATCAGAAGGCCTAATCTAAGGGTAATGGGTGTAGAGGAGCACCTAGAAACAGAAGTTAATGGCCTAGGAAATTTTTTTAACAGGATCCTAGCAGAGAACTTCCCAAACATGCAAATAGATAGGCCTATTCAGATACAAGAAGCTTTTAGAACTCCAAACAGACCAGACCAGAATAGGACGTCCCACCATCATATTATAATCCACACAGGATCAACACAGACCAGGGAAAAGATCCTTAAAGCTGTCAAGGAGAAAAGATTAATCACCTATAAAGGGAAACCAATTAGAATCCCCTCAGATTTCTCAGCAGAGACAATCAAAGCAAGAAGAGCCTGGAATGATGTATGACATGCCCTAAAAACAAACAACTATCAACCAAGAATACTGTACCCAGCTAAACTCTCCTTCATAACTGAAGGCCAAATAAAAACCTTCCATAGCAAAGAAAATTTGGAACAATACATCTCCACCAAATCAGCCCTACAAAAGATTCTTGAAGATGTCCTACACATAGAAAACAAACAAGACCACAATAAAGGCCAAGAAACGGCACCCAAACTGAGAATCCAAGAACCATAAGAAGAACCCAGTTTTCACAGCCCCCAAGAAGGAGGATAACAAGGCAGGAAATCCCAATACCTCTCAGTCCTATCTTTTAACGTTAACGGAGTGAACTTTCCAATTAAGCGACATAGACTGTCTAGTTGGATTAAAAAAAAAAGACCCTAATATCTGATGCCTTCAGGAGTCACATCTTGCCCATAAAAACAAACACATTTTCAATGTTAAAGGCTGGAACAAAATCTACCAAGTAAATGGCCCCCATAAACAGGCAGGAGTTGCAATACTAATATCAGATAAAATAGACTTCAAATTAAAGTTTGTGAGAAGAGATAAAAAAGGTCGCTACATACTAATTAAGGGATCTCTCCTTCAAGAGGATATTACAATTCTAAATATCTACTCGACAAACAATGGAGCACCCAAATTTTTCCAAGAAACACTACTTTCCCTCAAATCCCATATAGATTCAAAGACATTAATTGTTGGGGATTTTAACATACCACTCTCCCCACTAGATTGATCAACTCGGCAAAAACTCAACAGAGAAACCACAGACATAAACAGCTGCATAGATCAACTATATTTTACAGATATCTACCGAACATTTCACCCAACAGCATCAGAATATACGTTTTTCTCAGCAGCACATGGAACATTTTCTAAAATAGAGCACATTTTACGCCACAAAGCAAACCTCTCTAAATTCAGAAACATTGAAGTTTTACCTTGCATTCTCTTTGACCACAAGGGAATAAAATTAGAACTCAACAACAAAAGCCACCAAAGAAATTCCCGTATCACATGGAGACTGAACAACTCACTGCTGAATCATGAGTGGGTCATGGAAGAGATTAGAAAGGAAATTCAATTGTTCATGCTATTCAACAAAAATGAACACACAAACTACAAGTTCCTCTGGGACACAGCAAAGGCAGTACTCAGAAGCAAGTTTTTGGCCATTCGACTTCAACAATTCATCCAAAAAATCATACATCCCGATCAAACAGGATTCATTTCAGGGATGCAAAGCTGGTTCAATATACGCAAATCAATTAGTATTATTCATCACATCAACAGGAGTAAGAATAAGAACCACATGGTTATCCCAATAGATGCAGAAAAAGCATTCGACAAGATCCAAAACACCTTTATGATGAAGGTTTTTGAAAAATTAGGAATCCCTTGAACATTCCTCAATACAATAAAGGCTGTATATCACAAACCTACAGCCAGCATTATACTTAATGGTGAAAAACTAAAGCCGTTCCCTCTTAACTCAGGAACAAGACAGGGATGTCCAATCTCTCCACTTCTCTTCAATCTAGTATTAGAATGCCTAGCTACAGCAATAAGACAAGAGGCAGACATAAAGAGTAACCAAGTAGGGAAAGAAGAAATAAAACTCTCACTCTTTGCAGACGACATGATCTTGTATTTAAAGAATCCCATAGACTCCACTCCAAAATTATTGAAGCTGATTCAAAACTTTGGCAAAGTAGAAAGGTATAAAATTAACCCCCCAAAATTAATGGCTTTTCTGTATTGCAACAATGAGAAAAGTGTGGCTGAAATTAGGAAAATAACTCCATTTCTAATAGTCCAACAAAAAATAAAATTCCCTGGAATTATCTTAACCAAAGAAGTGAAGGACCTCTATGATGAAAACTTCAAAGTCTTGAAAATGGAAATCAACACAGAAGTTAAAAAATGGTTATACCTCCCATGCTCCTGGATTGGAAAGATTAACATTGTGAAAATGGCAATACTTCCCAAGTTTATCTACAAATTCAATGCGATACCAATCAATATTCCAACGTCATTCTTCAAGGAAATAGGAGAGGCAATCCATAAATTCATATGGAACAATAAGAGACCCCAAATAGCAAAAATGATCCTCAACAGAAAGAACACTGCTGGAGGAATATCAATACCAAATTTCAATCTCTACTTAAAAGCCATAGTAATCAAAACAGCTTGGTATTATCATAAGAACAGACCTCAGGACCAATGGAATAGAACTGAACACCCAGAAATGAACCTACAGACCTATAGCCATCTAATCTTCGATAAGGAAGCTAAAGAAATAGAATGGAAGAAAGACAGCCTCTTCAGTAAATGGTGCTGGCAAAATTGGTTAACTACATATAGAAAACTAAAGCTAGATCCTTATATATCACCCTGCACCAGAATCAAATCCAAATGAATCAAAGACCTCGAAGTCAAAGCAAGAACTCTGAAAACATTACAGGATGGATTAGGAGAAACCCTAGGTGTCCTTGGCTTAGGCTGAAATTATTTGAATAGAAACCCGGAAACAAAACAAATCAAAGAAAGGTTGGATAATTGGGATTGCATAAAGTTGAAGAGCTTCGGAATGGCAAAGGACATACCGAGCAAGATCAATAGAAAGCCCACGGATTGGGAGAAGATCTTCACTAGCCATACAACAGACAAGGGTCTCATATCTAAAATATACTTGGAACTCAAAAAATTTAATCCCCCAACAACAAATCCTCAAAGAAACCACTGTCCAATAAATACATGGGCTAAAGTCTTAAAGAGAAACTTCTCTGAACAAGAAAGAAGGATGGCCAATAGACTCATGAAGAAATGCTCAACCTCCCTAGCCATAAAAGAAATGCAAATCAAAACAACATTGAAATACCACCTCACTCCAGTTAGAATGGCAAAAATCAAGAACTCTAACAACAACAGATGATGTAGGGGTTGTGGACAGTAGGGAACCTTACTTCATTGTTGGTGGGAGTGTAAACTTGTTCAATTACTTTGGAAAGCAGTATGGAGGTTCCTGAAAAGACTTCACATAGAGCTCCCCTATGACCCAGCAAAACCACTTTTAGGCATTTACCCAAATGTTTACAAACAAGACCACATTAAAGCTGCCAGCACAACTAAGTTTATTGCAGCATTATTTATCATAGCTAAGGTATGGAAACAACCCAGATGCCCCTCAGTAGATGAATGGATCAAGAAAATGTGGTATATATACACAATGGAATTCTATGCCTCCATCAAAAAGAATGACATTGCCCCATTTGTTAGGAAATGGAAAAACTTGGAAAACATTATATTAAGTGAAGTAAGCCAGGCCCAAAGAAACATAGGTCCCATTCTTTCCCTTATTTGCAATATGTAGTATATGTATGAGTCCAGCGGAAAAGGTCAGATAATGTGATGTTAGGAAAATGAACCCTTAGATATGTATTTAAAAGTTTTTTTTTTCTTTCATGCATATGTTTCTCATGCATTTATAAGATTATTTCTTTGTTGCTCTTTATGTCCCTCCCCCACAGTATAACCACGGCTTTTACTATATTTGATGTCCGTATAACCTGTGGAGGAGATGGGGAAAAACAAGTCGTTTAAGGATACAGGTGGACCTGTTCCAATAATGAGAAGTACAAGTTGTCCGATTGAAAACGAGCTTTACTACGTCAGTGTGTGTGTGGGGGCAGATGGTTGGGTCGGGGGGAGGGGGTGGCTGGAAAGCGATGTGAAGGGTAAACAAAGGAGGAGGCTGCAATGCTTGGTAAGAAATGTATGTATTATACTGCCCATGTAATTGTAACCCCTCTGTACAGTATGTTCACAAATAAAATAAAATAAATAAAAATAAAAATTAAAAAAATAAATAAAATAAATAAAAATTTAAGACAAGTTTCAGAAAAGAGTTCCTTGATTTTTTGTTTTTTTCGGGGGTGAATGGGAAGACCATGTAACTCCCCTGTGTCCATAACGAGTCTCTTGTTAGAGTCTTGGGTCTGCTTGTGGTGTTTGGTTTTCCTATGGCTTGATTGGTTTCTTGTCTGTTTGGGCAGGCAGAAACTGCTTTGTGTTAGGCATGTTTTTTGATCCTCCTCCCATGCTAGTTCAGTGGGAGGGAGATCTGCTTAGAGAATCACAAAACATGGAGATGGCTGTTTCCTTTAGTTTGGAGATGCTGTGATGCACCTAGGTTCTGGGTATGGTTTAGGTCTTTCAGAAAACAGTAGCTTTACTCTGAGTGGCTAACTCCTGGGACACCCACAGAGCCCAGCTTGGAGCTTTTCTAGCGCTTTATGTTTACTGAATTTCAATTGTTTGTCTAGGCTGTTGTAGGGAGAGGCGGTCTCTGGCTGTGTTTACCTGGTGAAAAAGTCACTCTTCTGTGGGCAGAGTTTTTACTGCCTGGGCTGGATGACTTTCTCCTGGGTGGAACTGACATCATAACTGACATCATAACTGTCTTTATAAGCCTATTGTGTGATCGTGATATTTCCCCTGCCAGGTAAGTATGGGAATGGATGGGAATGGGAAAGAAAGGAGAAGGCTACAATGTTTGATAAGAAATGTACTCGTTATCGTTTCCCTGTAATTGTAACCCCTCTCTAAAGTATTTTAACAATTAAAAAAAACCTATTGTGAATATTGTAATATCATAAACCTATTGTGACCTCATCACCATTATAGCATCACCAACTAAGTATAACATGAAAATATTATTATCACTCTATATTGTGACATCATGTTGCCATTGTGATATCACTGTTCCTTTAGGTTTTTCAAACCTATTATTACGTCACAACATTTTACAAAACTCCTAGCCTTTGAGCCTATTAACTTGTGAACTTGCACACTTATGATGCATAAAACACAAGACAATCCAATGAGGCACATTGAAGATAACTTTATTTACACTAGAAATGGGCCTGCATTTACCTTGTCCTGGGCTGTACACTCAGTGACAGCCCAACCCCAACCACCAAACCTCAGACATCCAATAGGCATAGTTAATTGGTTTGCAAAACACCAACCCCCCAAATTATCATTTCTACCCTCAAAACTTCAATAGGTAAGGCTTTATCCTTTTCCCTTATTCCCTTCTTTTTTATAGACTTTTCCTGCATTTCCCTTTTTTCCTTCCATCACTTCTTTTTTCTCTCTAGGCCTCTCAACTACACTTCTCTGGACAGGTGGCCAATTGGCTTCCTTCCCCTCCTGTTCTCCCTCAAATTCCACTTCTCCCAGGTCTTTCCCCTCCTGCTGTCTCACCACTTCCTTCCTTCCTTCCTTCATTTCTTGATTTTCTCCAATTCCATTACTCTGACCAAATAACCTATATATAGGTTGAACCCCTCCATCACTCCAATGGGTCTCCTACCTAACAGTTTTCAAACATTACTTCACAAACTGCCTGTTCCCCAATCAATTCTTCACAGCTCATCATGTGAGGATGACATCCTACCCCCTCTAGCAGCATGCAATGCTCACTTTGTGTGGCATGCCCCATGCACTCCATTGGGCCAAGTTATGGGGCAACATTGATTAGTGGGCCCTGCTCATTATTAGGACCATGCTGCTTTATAGATCCCCCACTGTTTTTTCATGTCCAATCAAATCCTTGATTCCTTCTTAACAAATCCTAAAAATTCCCTTCTCTCGACCCAATGAACAGGCTTAAAAGGTAAATTTAATAGAAAACAAGTAAATTATAGAAACACACTAGTTAGCACTAATTAACACTTAGTAAGTCATATCCTTAACAGTCCTTCTTGCAGCTTCTCTGTATATTGGTCCACTACTTATTCCACTTGAGACTGATGGATCCAATGCTGATTTCGTGCTAATTCAATAGGCGACTGTGAAGTTAGCACCACCAAGTAAGGTCCTAGCCACTTCGGTTTCAATTCAGGAGCATGATGAATTTTTACCCACACCAGCTGTCCAGGCAAGAAAGAGTGCGTGGAGTTTCCTATTTTCTTTCTTCAACTCCATTTCTTACTTTATTTCACTTACCTGGGGTCTAGTTTTTTCATTTATTTCTGAAGTAAGACTTGCTATAGAATAAACTAAACTACTCTCCTCAAAGAAATTTTCCTTCCAACTGGATTTAATTTCTTATTTTATATTTGAAATTTTATTTTCATCCTGTTTATTTTTTAAATACTTTTCATTATTATTATCTTTAAATAGTTGAACAAAGAAGTTCCCATTCTACAAAACAGTACACAAATACAAGGTGTCTGACAACATTGTCACTCATCCCTCCTAACCCTTCCATTCTCACACTTTTTTGTAAAAATTGAGGTAGGTGATTACATATATTTCACATATTTCATGGTATTATGGAATTGTGATACTTAGTTAAAGTCACAAACACATTTTAACCTTGACAAGGCAAATTATTGTTATCATGGTCCAAAATTTGTTAATTCTATGAGCTCTTAAAATCCAAATTATTTTTCCCACCTCAGGTGATATTTACATTTTTTCCTTTTGCTTATGTAGGCTATTCCCTCTTGTCTTCTTTCCCTCTCATTCATCTCTTCCCATCACTGTGTTTGGGTTGCTTAGTTATTTTTCTTCTATGTCCAGTGCAGCTGATGGACCCCTTTGTTGTATGTTGTTCCATTTACCACTTACTGTGTTTCTCCTCCTGGCTTCCCTCCATTGGGTGCATATTTCTACCGTCTACATAGTCAAGAACATGTAGTCATTAATGGTGATACAACAAAATGAGTGGTTGCCTGTTGTTTCTCGAGTTCTGTTCACTGTGTCATACCTTCTTGCATTTTGACTTTAGCATCCACGTATCTGGTAGACCCTATGCCGTTTGTCTCATTGTTCTTGGCTTACCTCACTCAAATAATTTGTTCTAGTTCCATCTATTTCCCTGCAAATACCATCATTTTGTCCTTTTTAAAGGCTACATGGTATTCTATTGTATATAGGCCCCACAATTTTTGGATGCACTTATCACGTATGGCTCATCTGGGTTGTTTCCAAATATTGGCAATTGTGAACAGTGCTGCAATAATCATAGACCTGTGTGTGTGTGTGTGTCTGTGTGTGTGTCTTTGTATACTGGTTTCTGTTGTTCAGAGTAGATATCAAGGAGTGGTATGGCCAGATCATAGGAAGGTGGATATTTAGCTTTCTTAGGTACCTCCAGACTGCTTTTCAAAGTGGTGGTATTAGTATACATTCCCACTAGCAATGTAGTAATGTTTCTTTCTTTTATCCCTTCCAGCATTTGTCATTGGCTGAATTTAGGATGTAGGCCATGTGGAGGAGATGGGGACAAACAAGTCGTATAAGGATTCAGGTGGACCTGTTGCAACAATGAGAAGTACAAAATGTCATGTCAAAACCAACTTTACAATGTCGGTGTGGGGGGGGAGGGGGGTATAATTGGGTGGGGGGAGGGGGGAGGCTGGGAAGGGAGGTGAATGGTAAACAAAGGAGGAGGCTGCAATGCTTGGTAAGAAATGTATGCATTATCCTGCCCATGTAATTGTAGCCCCTCTGTACAGTATGTTCTCAAATAAAATAAAATTAAATTAAAAAAAATCAAGCCTAGTTAGGCTAGCCTTTTAGCGGGAAAGTAGAATGGGACCTGTCGCACCCTTCATGGCATAATACAAAGAGTTGTAGAAAAGAAAGGGAGAGATCTAGAAAGTTGGACATGATTAGCAGAGAGCAAAGAGATCCTGAAAGTGAACAGACTTCTGATCATTTACCATTGCTGAGGCACAAATTGTCTAAATATGAGAAAAGCATAAAAAATTAGGTGCTCTGGCTATCCAGGGAGAGCCTGAGGCATTTCAAGGGGTTTCATGGCTCGGGTATGACTCGTAGCACCCCATTAAATGTGTAGGAGAGTCAGTCTGGTGAGTGAAGGAGAGCTGACCGGGCAGAAGCGATGTCCCTACTTCCCCTAGAACATTGTAGAGAGAAATGGCCAAGACCCCAAAACCAAGCAACCTCGGGTTCGGGGGCGACCAGCCTTTCCGCCGAAGGCCATAGGAACTCTCTGGCATGGTGCCACATCTGAACAGAGATTGAGCAACAGAGAGCCATAGAGAGTAGTTTCACTCACCAGAGAAGAGAAGTGGTGTGGATGTGGATGTGAAGGCCAGCAATGGTTTTGGTAAAAAGTCTCCCGTGGTGTCTCAGGGCAGTTTAATTCACAGAAAAGGAGTGGTTAGGAAATTCTAACATTTCCAACTCAAAAACCCCATCTGAGTTACAGCATCATATGTAAGGAATATTAAATAGGTAGGTTTCATTCGGTAGCCTATGAAGAGGATACCATACACTATTAAGGCAGGAAAGAACTTTATTTACTGAACCGCTGCCCCCACCAGGAAAGGGCAAATAGCAATTTGTATTTGTGTAGAAATTCATCCATGTCTGCTAGGTTTTCCTTCCTTTGTAAGTAGAGTTTGGAATTATTTCCTTATGATTGTTTGAATGTCTTGGATGTTTGTTGTAATTTTTCCTTTGGTATCTCTGATAATATTGAGTTTGGTTCCTCTCTTATTTTGTTAGTTTATCTTGCCAGTGGTCCATCAGTCTTATTGATTTTTTTGTTAAAAACATTTTTTGTTGTATTAATTTATTTATAATTTTCTCAGTCTTTATCTCATTAACTTCAGCTCTTATTTCGGTTATCTCTTTCTGGCTAGCAAATTTAGGTTCAATTTTTTCTTTTTTCTCTAGCAGTTTCAGTTGTATCATAAGATTGTTTACTTGGTCTCTGTTTTCTTGATATGTGTACTGAGAGCAATACATTTGCCCCTCAGGATTGCTTTCACTGGGACCCATAGATTTCTTTGTTATGTTTCTTCATTTTCACTGAATTGTAGGAACTTTTTAATTTCTTTTTTAACTTCTTCTGTGACCCACGTCTTGTTCAACATAGTGCACTTTAATTTCCATGTGTTTAAGCTTTTTCTACTTTATGCATTGTTATTGAGAACAAGTTTGATTGCACTATGGTCAGATAGAATACAGGGTATTACGTCGATGCTCTTGTAGTTGCTTAAATTCCTTGAACTAAAAAGTGATCTATTGTAGAAAAAATGTAGGGGTTGGCAAGAGTTAGACCCTTGTAAATGCCTGTAATTGTAGCTACTCAGGAGGCTCAGATCTGTGTATTCAGGTTCAAAGCCAGACCAGGCAGGAAAGCTTTCCTGGGGTTGTTCAGCACCACACCCTGCGTCATGTCTGGGGTTGTTCACCACCTTTGCCACCATGGGCTGCGCTGGGCTGCTCATGAAAGCTGATATGGAGAGGCCCTCCAACCCACCAGGAGTCAGGTGTTAACCAGTGCTGTTGCCTCAGGCTGGGCTGGGTTGCTTATGTGGGCCAGTATGGAGAGGCACAAAGCACCATGGGTCTGGAGTTGTTCACTGCAGCTGTCCCCGTGCCAGTTATTACTGTCGCACCGGGCTGCTCTGGGCTATTCCTGTGGGCTAGTGCCAAGAGGCATTGTGCCCAGAGTCTTGATGGTTTGCCACTACTGCCAGCTGTTGCTGCTGCTACAGGTTAGGCTAGGCTGTTTACACCAGCAGGACAGAGGTGCCACAATGTGAGTCTAGGGTCGTTCCCCACTGCTGACAGCTGCTGCTGCTCCTGACAGGGTTGGCCTGCTTTCACCAGCCAGGCAGAGGCGCCATATCAGGGAGGGTGAGGGGAATCTTCATGCTGGCTCTTCTGAGGTTTTGGTTTGTATTCTCTGGGTTGGCACTGGACCTGGGAAGTCTTCTGTAAGGCTTAGGATGCTTTTGGGTGTGTGGTCCTCGGAGGGTCGAGAGCCAGGCCACTAAAGCAACCTGGCACAAAACTCCACCACTTAAGCTGCTCAGTGGGGAGCCCCATCACCAACAAGGGTTGGGGAAAGAGTCTTCCTATTTTACTGTCTGTGTAGGGTTTTCCCTTTTCTTTTTTCACTTCCGGTATCTCTCTGAGTAATCGCCTTTTTTTGTGGGTCACTTGCAGAAATGGACCAGTGAAATCCAAACTCTGTATTTCATTAGGGAGAGATGTGGTGTTTCCCTGCTGTTCCATAGCCATCTTGGCCCCTCCCCTTCAGGTGGAGTTTTTCTTAGGTGGCCGGTGGGCCTTGGTTACCAAAGGATAGGTCCATAAAAGAATATGTTGTAAAGCCTGCAGATTGTAGATAGATATTTCTGTTAATATAGCCTTCCCAAATTTAGGAACTAAAGGGGGTGGTACACCCTAAAATATTTCAAAGGGATTAAATCCTTTAACATAAAGGCTACATCTTGGTCGAAGGAGAGCAAAGTGGAGGAGGCTCACTTAGCCATGGACAGTCTCTGTATTTAATTTAGTTAGTTTCCTTTGATGGCATATCCATTCTTTCTAATGCCTTGAACTCTGAGTTCTATAAATGGATTGTAACTTCTAATTTATTCCTAGAGTGTTAGTTAATAATTGAGAACTTGGGCCATGAATGCAGGGCCATCTTTGGACCCCACAGCTAAGGTTAAGCCAAATCAAGGAATTATTTCATGCCTCAGCTCAGCCTGAAAAAGTGTCCACTATTACTAATAGATAACAATACCCATACTTTCCAGGCTTTACCTCTGTGAAGTCCACTTTCCAAAATTCACCATCTGAGGTTCCTCACGTATGAATTCTTTCCATAGGTTCCAGCTTTTCAGCATTTACCTGTTGGAAATTACCTACAAACCTTACAAAGTATTGTCAGGCTAATGCCCCACTGGTTTTCAGAAGAGTTTTAGGTAGTAGCCTTGGAAAATTTACCAGGGTGCAAATATCTACATGTAAACTGACAGAAAGCTTGAGCCTGTATGAATTTTTTACAAGTTCAGTGTGAACACTTATACACTTATTACAATTCTTTTTGCTTTTTCCTTTAATTTTAACGACTAGCAGCTCTAGAGACCCCACTGGTTTTAGAGTGATCTCCCAAGTTACCTGATCAGCTCAGATGTTTCCCTGTATCTTAGGGTCTCTAGTTTCTTTACCTCCTGTACAGTACTCTGAACCTTGGAGACTTCTTCCATTTTATTCTCCTCCTTTTCTCTCAAACTTGCTTTCAAGATCCCACTCTCCTTCTCAATGTGCTCCTTAACCTCTAACTGTTTTGGCAGGGTCACAGGAGAGTTCCTTTGACTGTGCTTTTAACCTCTTGGTTGCTGCTCCTTCTCACAACACCTTTGTTTGCTCTTCAGCTGCTCCCTTAAGTTCGCAAAGGTGCTATTGCGAGGTATTTTTTCCCACCTCCACCTGTTCCATTGGGACACGATGCTTCTGCATTACATTTATAATGAAGATCTCAGCAGTCTTTTGGAGTTTTTACTCTAGTAGTTTCTCTTTCTAGTTTTCCACTTCAGTGTATTTTTGTGACAGATCTTTCAACTGTTTGTTTAGCTGTTCTGTTTTTCTTCCTAATGCTTTTCCCTTTCCCCAGCATTCCCTATCAGAGCATGTGGTCCTTTAACTCTTTCTGAAGAGGAACAATCTCTTTCTTGAACCTGATATTTTCCTTTTTACTTTTCTCGGCCTCATCTTCTATGACACAGCACTTCCCAGTCTTCTCTGCTAACTATTCTTTCCTTCTTTCTCTAATGCTTTGAATTTCTGGTGACACTCTTCAAAGCTTATAACTGACATGTACTTCAGCCTAATACATTCTTATATCAGGCCCAGCTCCTTTTTCATGTCCACGATTTTTTTAATGCAGCATCAGGATCTCTTCTCTGCCTCTCTTGTGGTTAGCAAGGATGGCAGTATTGCTGTCTTGTGCTTCTGTTGGCCTCTGATCCCCTAATTTGCCTCGTACTCATCCAGACAAATGAACTTGAATTTCATTTGATTCTGAGTGTTTTCTAGGTTCCTTTTGAGGATTTTCTTCTCATTTTTGACTGTCACTAGTTTATATCTTCAAATATTTTCTTCATGTCAAATTATTCTCTGTTTTTTTCAATGGGCTCTTCTATGTGCTTTTAACTTTTGACGGGCACATATTGGAGATTCAGTCTTTTATAAGCCTGTGTTTTGAGATAGCAGTGTGTGAATTCTTCTTTGCCACATTTCTTCTTAAGTTCAGAGGGCTGCTTTTTAAATTGAACACAGTTGGAATTCCAAGCCCCAAGCTCCTTTGCATGTTACTCCAGAGCTATGAACACATTTTCCAGGTGTTTAATGTGATTACATAACCTGTCGTTTTCTATCTCTCTCCTCCTTGGACATTCCTTTTCCCAATGTCCATTTTGCTTGCAATAAGCTCACCGATGTAGTCCTAGAGGTTCCCTAGTGCCATTTCAAATGAATTGTACTGTCTTTGCCAAGGGTTCCTTGATCCCTATTCTAGTGCTCCTATCAGAATTCAACCCCCTTTCTTAGAGTCTTCTTTTTTTAGTTTTATTTTATTTTACTTTATTTGTGAACATACTGTACAGAGGGGTTACAATTACATGGGCAGGGTAATGCATACATTTCTTACCAAGCATTGCAGCCTCTTACTTTGTTTACCCTTCACATCCCTTCCCAGCCTCCCCCACCCAATCATCCCCCCCCCCCCCCGCCGGCACCGACGTTTTAAAGCTCGTTTTTGACATGACAACTTGTACTTCTCATTGCTGCAACAGGTCCACCTGTATCCTTAAACGACCTGTTTTTCCCCATCTCCTCCACAAGTTATACTGACATCAAATATAGTGAAAGCGGGGGTTATACTGTGGGGCAGGGCAATACAAAGCAACAAAGAAATAATCTTATAAATGCGTTAGAAACACATGCATGAAAGAAAAAACATTAAAATTTATATCTAAGAGTTCATTTTCCGAACATCACATTATCTGACCTTTTCCGCTTGACTCATACATATACTAGATATTGCTAATAAGGGAAACCATGGGACCTATGTTTCTTTGGGCCTGGCTTACTTCACTTAATATATTTTTTTCCAAGTTTTTCCATTTCCTAACAAATGGGGCAATGTCATTATTTTTGATGGGGGCATAGAATTCCATTGTGTATATATACCACATTTTCTTGATCCATTCATCTACTGAAGGGCATCTGGGTTGTTTCCATATCTTAGCTATGGTAAATAATGCTGCAGAAACATGGTTGTGCTGGCAGCTTTAGTGTGGTCTTGTTTGTAAGCATTTGGGTAAATGCCCAAATCTTAGAGTCTTTTTTATCCAGGGTATCTCTGTTATCAAACACCTACTGGGTAACCACTTCCAACTTAGAATACACTTTCTCTCAAATTTTTCTAACTTTTGGAGCTTTCTTCTAATATCTGGGGCTGACTGGGTAATAAAGACCATATTTAGGGCTCTTTGATTCTATAGGGCTTCAAAATCTATAGGCCTATTTGTCCTATAGTCTTCTGGGAGAAGGTCCAGAAAAGCATTAGGGTACTCACTGGGGAATTGTACCATCTCACTCACCTTAGTTTGATGACTTGGCTTTCTAGCCACTGCAGTATCCCTGCTAATCAAACCTAGCAATAATAGGTAAGCACTTCCATACCTCGAACACTGTTAGTCTCAGCTTGGCTAAGTCTGTGGAAAGACTTGCTCTAAATGGTCTGGTTCAATATTGGGGCTACTGTCTGGTCCAAGTACTACTTTCAAATCACCAAGCAGGATTCATTCCCTTTTCTACCAGGTGAAAAGCACCTGTAAAATTTGCTGACACTCATTCCGGATGTGCTTGTGTGTGAAAATTACTGTCTGTAATGAAATAATGAGCCCCTGTTTTTTTTTTTTTTTCTGAAAAGGATGGAGTTTGCTGTTTCCAGTTATACAGGTCACTAGTTGTAAAGGGAACATATATTCAAATGGGGTCCTGCCCCCCCATCTCCTCCATGTTCCTCTTTCAAGGGTAATAATGGTAACATACCACATTGTACCACCTCAGGCTGATAAAAGTAACCACTTTTGGTATAGGATGACTTAACATGACAGGTTCTGGTGGCAAAGAATAGGAGAGAGTACATCAATGCATCTTCCTCTGAGGGACTCTATAACCCTGGGGGAGAATATTTTTTGGATATGGCAACTTGGATATGGCCTTGTTCTCCAATCCTGAGGAAAGGAGTAAACAGAGATGCATACAGGACACAGGTAAAACTATCAGCATACACAAACAGACCAATAGCCACAGACGCTTAACTTACATGTCCCATATGTCTCAATGTTGACCAATACAAGAGGTCCCAGATGTCATAGAGAATGTCCCAGATTGCCTCTTGAGGAGGCCGCAGATGACCCTTGGAAAATGTCACATATGTCGTCCCTAGGAGGCCCTAGATAATCTTTCATGGAGGTTCCAAATAACTCCCCAAGGAAGTGTCAGATGACCTCCAAAGGAGGTCCAAGATGTCCTCTCAATGAGGCTGAGATTACCTCTCCAATAGCTCCCAGATGACCACTCAAAGAGCTATATGGGAACCGCAGAGGAAGGTCCAGATAACCCTCTTGAGAAAGCCACACATGACCTCCAGAGAAGGTCCTATATGGCTTCTCAAGTAAGTCCCAGGTGATGTCTGAAGACGGTCATACATTTCTCATCAAGGTAACCCAAGCTGACCTCCCAAAGAAGTTCAAGATGACCTCAGGAGGTGGTCCTAGTTTGCCTCTTAAGGAAGTCCTAACGCCTATTTTGAAGAGTTCTCGGGTTGCCTCCTGAGGAAGCCCCAGATGACCTCTGGAGAAAGTCCAAGATGGCCCCTGGAGAAGGCCCCAGACGACCTCCAGGGTAGGTTTCAGATGGCTTCTCAAGGAAGTAGCAGATGTACTCTTGATGAGGTTCCAGATTGCTTCCCAAGGAAGCCCTACATGACCTCTCAAGGAGTTCCCAGAAGCCACAAATGACCTCCAGAGGGGGTCCCCAAAACAGGTTGGCAAGTTTTCCTAGACGCACCCCTAAAGGAACCTAAATGACTTTTGTCAGTGTTGGTCCTCTGGAGACAAACACTTGAGGTAGACTCTTAAAACTGAGGGTTGACACTTTCACCTATGAGGATTTTTCCCTTGGGACAAGGCCTGATGCTATCCAAATGGATTATCTCGATGGGGTTTCTGAAAATTAGGGACTCTGTATTTCAAGAGAATCCATTGAGACACATTTAACATAATAAATGTTCTCCAAACCACCAACCCCCAAAATTATGTTAGCCAAAGCTCCAAACAAAGGGGAGGGCAAGCCTTTTTCCCCCTTCGATGTCTTTCCATTTTTCCCTTCTACCAGTTCCTTCTTCTCTTCAGGCCTCTCCACTCTCCACATGTATGAACTGCTTTGCCTGGGTCGTCAGTTTCCATCCTTCACCTCCTGCCCCCCCACAACTTCCTCTCCTCCAAGGTTCTTTCCCCTTCTGCTATCACACCACTTCCTTCCTTCCAGGACTTTTCCTTTTTTCTCTTTCCTTCTATTTCTCTGAACAAGTAGCTTATATAAACTCTGTAACCCTTCTCTACTCCAACTGCCTAACAGCTTTCAACTGTCACATCCCAAACTGCCTACAGCCCAATCACTTCTTAACAGCTAAACACCTGTTGAATAATGCAGAAGCCCCTCCCACAGAATGCTCCACCTTCTTTGGTGGCATACTTTGTCCTTTCCAGCTGCCCAGGAAATGGTGCCTGGCTGATTATCAGACCGTACAGATTATTGGGGCCCTGCTGATTATTACAGTATCCTCCTTGTGAACTAGTAGCAATTGAAATTGGAAATTTGATTGTGATATTTCAAACTCGTTGTGACATCACAATCCCATTTTGACGTCATCATCAGTACAACATCACAAACCCATTGTGACAATATTGTCATTGTGACATCATGATTCCTTTGTGACATCTCAAATCTATTATGACCTCTTAGCTCCTTTGAAAAATCCATGCCCTTTTCAACAGCACAGTCCCTTTGTGTACCCATATCCTTGTTGTTAACTGACAATTGAGGTCAGACATGCCATTATAACATCAAAAAGTGTTTGTGACATCCTCAACAGTGTGACATCACATTTTCATTATGAGAGCATCAACATTGTGATATCACCAAACTCAAAGACATAATCCCATTATGACAACAATTCTCATTGTGGCATCATAGACACATTGTGAATGCTTATTCTGTGATTTCATTGTATTTCAAATGTGGCATGAGAGTTGATATCAGAAACACATTTTTGTACCTACATAACCTACATAACCATTTTGAAGTCATAATCACATTGTGATATCACAGTGCCATTGTGATATCACTAACACAATGTGATATCACTAACATCTGTCCTCATAACTTTTGTGTTATGTTAACATTGTGATATCTTAGACCTATCTGCCCTCATTATTTTTCAACCTCGTATTTTATGTATCATGAAATACCAGAAATCCACTGACATCATGACAACTGTGACATCACACTGACAGATGTCATGATCATCATGTCACAATGTGACATCACAAAATTTTGATGTTATAATTAGTTGGTGATGCCATACAGGTAATGGGTCACAGTAGGTCTATGATGTCACAATTGGTTGGTGATATCCAAATGGCATAAAGGTTCTCATTTGTCATGAAATCACAGAAAATATGAGTTCATGAATGGATTGTGGTATCTACAAAGGCAGGTGTCCTTGCAAATTTCTTGAAGTCCTAGGAGGATTATGATATCACAATGTTCACTATGTCTGTCTGTATGATGTCACAATGGTCATGATGTCACAGTGGATTTCTGATATCACATATCATAAATGAAATATTATAAGGTTTAAAACAGATTATGAGTTCATAAAGGGCACGACACAGGACTTATGAGGACAGTGTGGGCACACAGGCAACAAAGATTGCCCTGAGGTGAAGTTGAGTGGGCAGAGCCTGATTTGTTTATGTTCAGTGTGTAAACAGCTTATGGAAACTTAGGCGCATGATAAGGTGTGACCTTTACAGTGATTGGTTGGTTCCATTTCCTCCCCTCCCTCGCAGTCTTTTGCTTTAGAAAGGGCTTGCTCTGTGTTAATAAACGAGTCATTGCTTGATTTGAATTCCCGCTGTGTGTGATTGTCTCTTGGGCTAAGGGAGGCTGGGGAACAGGTGAGCAGCCGCACTAACCTTTCCTTGGACCCCATCCGTCTTTCGTGGGACAGACAAAGACCCGACATCTGGCTCCCAACATGGGTCTCGAAAGGAAAAGATACTGGCTGAAGCTAACCGCTCTCTCAAGGTACGTGAAACCCTTAGTATGGGTAATGCTATTTCACAGAAGAAGGAGAAGGAGGCAGCATTAGGCCTAGAGGGAGTAAAGGAGGACTTGGGAAGTATGAAAGAAATGGAATGGGTCAAATTCCACCAAGAACGCAGCAAGACATGCACAGTAGAAGTCAAAACGAGGGTGAATGTTACCCCCTATGAATTGGGTGCCCTTGACAGTCCTAGGCCCCCACTCTACTCCCCTTATTGGGGGGAGGTAAGGTGCCCTATGGGACCTGCAAGAGGAATCTGCAAGAGACGGACCCTTACCAATCTTCTATAGAGGGGCCGAGGGCTGGGGAAGTAACATATAGCAAAAAATCCAAATAAGTATCTCTATACTAATATACAAACAACCAAAGAACATATTGAAAGGTTATAACATACCTAGACATTGCATACATATAGTGATTAGTGGAAAAAGAAACAATAAGAGAGCACTGAACAACCACTATGTAGAAATTGGAATCCTTATACATTGGTTGTTGGCACTTAAAGTGATATTGTCAGTTTGTTAAACATAGAGGCAATCTTTTAGATATTACACATAAAGTTGCCGCTATGATACAACATTTTGAATCAAAACTTTACATACAAAATATATTTCAACATATGTCCCATGAGACACATGTACAGGAATATGCATAGCAAAACCTTTTACAATAACATATAATAACATATTGACATGCCCATTGAGGGTATTACACAAGTATACACATGCATATAAAACAATACCACTAAGTCTACATTAAGCCACATTCCCAGTCCAATATATTGCATCTTGATGATCATTATCTCTCATCCCTCTCAATTCTATTTCATCCCGCAATTTACATAATTTTGTAGAATATTCACTGATTCACAATGTCATATGTAGTCACTCAGAGGATATATCACATCATATTTTATTGATAGTCTTATTCATCAACATACTAAACCTATACCTTTGAGAATTGTGTGATATTAAATTCTAAATTATCACTCATATTCACCCACTACTAATCTAAAATTTTTCCTAAGTTTAAGGCAAATGCAATCTGTATTTCTTCAATAAAGTACAATTCTTAGAAAGTTAAAGAGTTGGACTATGAATATCACCTTCAGTTCTAGAACATTTTATCATCACTACCCTCTCAAAATAATACAATATGTATTAGTAGTCATTTCCTGTCATAATTTCAACTTACCCTCCACTTGAGCAGCAATTATTTCATATTCTACATCTACAGATGGGCCAATTTAAAAACCTCATATAATTAGATAATGTACTCTATTTTACACATTTCTCCCATGTAATATTAGTCTTTCCAAAGTAAGTCCATGTAAACAACAACAGCAAAAAGAATACTGACTCAAAAACAATAGATTTAAGCACTCTACAGATAGGCTCATGTCTAACATTTAAGTATTATCTTAGATACCAACAGACTTTTAATCCAGTGAGCCATGAGCCCTCAAAATATTGACCAAATTTCTTAATTTACACAATTGCTACGTTTTCTCATCTACCTTTCTTTCATTTCAACACAAAATCTGTTTATATCATTTGTGTCATACTTGAATACCAATGCCTTTGGAAGATATTTATTAGTTGGTGTATATTATTTGTAAGAAGTAATCTTACTGAAATATTTTACACTAACATATTGATCAAGGGCCTTATTAACCTTTTCTGTCTTTCTCCATTACCATTGCCCCTAAAATTTTCAACTGTTTTCTTAGAATAGCTTTGTGCTAGCTTCACACATCGTCAAAATGTATTTCAGTGCTATTCACCCACTGTCATTGAAAATTATACAATTCTGAATATAAAAGCAAAAATCTAAATAAATGGAGACATATAGTTTTTGTGGATTGGAGGATATAATTGAACAAAGATATTAATTGTCCCCCACACCGCTATTTTTGGTCATTCATGGGTCTTAAAATCTGGCCTGGGCACTGTCCCTCAGCTCTTCAGCTCAAAGTGAGGCCTCTACCCATTGAGCAACTGTGTCACTTCTGGTTTTCTGGCGGTTAACTGGAGATCAGATTCACACACACATTCCCGTTCCAGCTGGCTTTGAACAGTAATTTTCAGATCTCAGCCTCCTATGCAGCTAAGATTATAAGCATGAGCCACCAGTATCCAGTTTCACAGTTTTATTTATAATTTTATGACAATTTTTGAAAACACTTGATCAGCACTTTTTGACTCATTGACAAAGAAAAATAAACTGGAATATATATCTCTGTACAATATTAACACGGTTAGTGTAAAATTGTTATACAAATTGTAGAGGAAAGATTATACAACTCAATGGGTCTGTAGGGCACCAGATTAGAGCCATATACATATTATCAAGGTAAATTTAATGAGTGTAAAACCAAACATTTGTGGAATGACATTCTCCTTAATAAGTGGTGATAGGGTAGAGAGTATTGGGGAGAATTAAAAAGTGAACATTGATTTAAACATAATTTATTCAAATATTAACTTCAATCAGGATTAAAACAAGGCATATAAAACAAAGATAGTGATATAAATGTAAAGCACAGAAAGATGTCTTGACAATTTTTGAAATGAAGAATTCTTAAATTTGGCATTAAAATTATAGGAAAAGAAAGCTTGATGTAGTAGAAATCAATAAAAGTGTAAAATAGTTTAGTCTGTGAAAGCTCATATGCAAGTAGTGAATAGAAGTTGGGAGTATGGGGCTCATGTATCTCATCTTAGCTACTTGGGAGGCTGTGATTTGAGTATTGCTATTTGAAGGCAGCCAAAAAAATGAAGTCCCTGAGAATCGTACCTCTGATTAATGGCAAAAAAGGCAGAAGTTTGGCATGAGTCAAATGGTAAATTGTTAACAAATTGCAAGAAATCTCAAGGAACCTGAGTTCAAACCCCAAGAGGATACGTACATGTACAAAAATAATAATAGTAGTACTAACAGTGATGATGATGTAGATGATGATGATGAATATAATGATGATGAAGGGTACCCGTAGTCAAGGATAAAATATTTGCAAATCCTATACCTGAAGAATGACTGAAGTCTAGACTCTGCCTAGAACTCTCAAAACCTAATGTTAAAAAAGAACATCAATTACAAACCAAAACAATACATCTTGTGGAAAATAAGCACAAGAAAAACATCATCAGTCATCAAATAAATGTACATTGAAACTAAAATTACATCATAAACATGTATGAGAATAACTTCCCATAATACAATAATGACCATACTAAATGCTATCGAAAAGCAGAGAAACTGGAAACTGTCAGGATGTCAAATAGGAAAACCACTTCTGAACAAATTTTGTCAGGTTGCTAGAATATAAAATTTGCAACCACTCACAGTATAGCACAGGAATTGATCTCTTCACACATTGTCTCATAGAAATAAAATGTAACTTTCACCCAAAGGCCAAAACACAGAGGTTTATAGCAGCATTATTTCCTTTAGTCAAAAAAAGGGAAATCAATTCAGGCTTTTTTCAGGTGAATGGGAAACAAATTATGCTAAATTTTATAATGACAGAACCAAAAAGCAACTCGAGTGAACACAATACAATATTAAGGCATGCAATACCTGGGAATAATCTACCAAAGATAAGAAGGCAATCCTAAAAGCTTATTTATTGCATGATTGAGAAATCAGAGGAAAAAAATGCATTGGTTGCCAGGATAAAACAGGTTTCAGTTGGAACAAAGAGAAGTAGTGTGTTTAATTATAAAAGTGAAGAACGAGAAAGACTTATTTTTGGTAAGAAACGTATCTGTAAATATGGTATATTCATATAGAGTTGATAAAACTATGATAGACTTAATATTTGAACAAAATAATTTAAATAACTGAAGTCTGTATAAGGTACTTTTGAAGTATTAGTGTATTACTTGTGATGTCATACTAGAAATATATAAATAAACTGGAAAATATTCAAGGGATTTCTCTGTGTTCTTTTATTTGTGTTTTTTATTGTGAAAATACTGTACAGAAGGGTTACAATTACATGCACAAGAGGTTGAGTACATTTCTTATCAAACATTGGAGCCTCCTCCTTTGTTTCCCCTTCCCATCTATCCTCCCTCTCCCCCCCAAACAAACCCTGCTCCAAACCACCACATTTGTAAAGTTCGTTTTCGACATAACGACTTGTATGTCTCATTCTATCAATGGGTCCACCTGTATCCCTATTTAATCGATTTGTTTTTTCCCTTCTCCTGTACAAATTATAACAACATCAAATACAATGAAAGCATGGGTTATACCATGGGGGAGGGACATACAAAGCAACAAAGAAATAATTTTATAAATGTGTTAGAAACAATTGCGTGAAAGAAAAATAACATTTGAATCCTTATCTTAGGTTCATTTCCCTAACATCAACTTATCTGACTTTTTCTGCTTGAAAGACATATATTAGTTATGGAAAATAAGGGAAACCATGGGACCTATGTTTCTTTGGGACTGGCTTACTTCACTTATAGAATTCCATTGTGTATATATACCACATTTTCTTGATCCATTCATCTACTGAGAGTCATCATGGTTATTTCCATAGCTTAGCTATGGTAAATAAGGCTTCAATAAACATAGTCATGCTGGTAGCTTTAGTGTGGTCTTTTTTGTGAACATTTGGGTAAATGCCCAAAAGTCGGATTGCTGGGTCATAGGGGAGCTCTATGTGGAGTCATTTATGGAACCTCAATACTACTTTCAAAAGTGGTTGAACAAATTTATACTACCACCAACAATGCAGTAAGGTTTCCTTCTGTCCACATCCCCTCCAGCATCTGTTGTTATTAGAGTTCTTGATTATAGCCATTCTAACTGAGATGAGTTGTTATCTCAATGTTGTATTGATTTGCATTTCTTTTATGGCTAGAGAGGTTGAGCATTTCTTCATGTGTGTATTGGCCATCCTTCTTTCCTCTTCAGAGAAGTTTCTCTTCATGTCTTTAGCCCACTTATTTATTGGGCAGTTGTTTCTTTGAAGATTTGTTGTTGGGGGATTTAATTTTTTGAGTTCCAGGTATATTTTAGATATGAGACACTTGTCCGTTGTATGGCTAGTGAAGATCTTCTCCCAATCTGTGGGCTTTCTTTCTTTGATTTCTTGTGTTTCTGAGTCTCTATTAAGAAAATTTCAGCCCGTGCCAAAGAGAGCTAGGTTTTTTCCTATTCCATCCTGAAATGTTTTCAGAGTGTCTCCTTTGACTCCGAGGACTTTGATCCATTTGGAGTTGATTCTGGTGCAGGGTGATATAAAAGGATCTAGCATTAGTTTTCTACAAGTAGTTAACCGATTTTGCCAGCACCATTTACTGAAGAGGCTGTCTTTCTTCCATTATATTTTTTAGCTCCCTTATGGAAGTTTATATGGCTATAGGTCTGTAGGTTCATTTCTGGGTTTTCAATTTTATTCCATTGGTCCTGAGGTCTGTTCTTGTGCCAGTACCAAGCTGTTTATTTTACTATGGCTTTATGGTAAAGTTTGAAATTTGGTATTTTTATTCTTCCAGCACTGTTCTTTCTGTTGAGGATTGTATTTTTTCTCTGTGTTCTTCTTATAACATCATAAAGATCTATCCTAACCTCGATTGAGTTTAATGATATGTAGAAAACAGAAGTCTATATTGAATGTTTACATTGAAAAATTGTCTGAGTCCAACCTGAGATGAAATATACCTTGCTAATTAGAAGGCAGAATTTTAGAAGACTGATATCCAGGGCCAGATCTAATAGTAAATTCGTGAGAGACAACAAAAACAGAGAAAGCTAGATATAGTGTAATTTCCCTGTTATCTCCCGTTTGTGGAAGCCATAGTTAAGAGATTATTGCTCAAGGAAGGCTTGGCCAAAAGCAAGACATCCTCTGAAAAATAATTTAAAGTGTCAGAGCTTTAGCTTCTTGCACCAGTAGTGCCAAAGGAAAAAAGAAAAGAAGAAAGCAGAAAAGGAAAGGAAAGGATAGAAAAGGAAAACCATTTCCTCTTCATTCTTGTAGTTTCATGTCATTGGATACAAGAATTGAAAGTATTTTTTTCTTACTGGTAGGATTCAGGCCTCTCTAATATGAAAGTATTTATTTCAAAGAATTATTTTATTGTTGCTATTTATTAACTTATTATTTGGCCTTCTTGAATATTGAATCCATGTCTTTGTATATATTAGTCTAGTCCTACGACTGAGCTCTACCCCAACTCTCTTGTATAGTTTTGGAAAATGTTTATGAATTCTTCAATAGATAGCTACTATAATTTTCATCTTATCTTTTCTCTCTTACATTTTCCCTTTTGTATTTTAGTATATGTGTTGAAAACTTTCTTCAATTTTATCTTCTGAACTTAAAATTTTGCTTTTGAGATTACAGAGAAGTCGGTTAATTTTATGACATCTATTAAAATTATATACAGATATATGTATTTCACATGTATTATTGATTCTTAGAGTTCATTGCAATAATCATCACTTTATATGGTCATATGCACATAGCTATTGAGCCATTTTGATTCTCTCCTAAGAATAGCTTCCCTTGTTCTTGCCATGTGAATGGTTACAGTGCTGTTAGTTAATCATGTCCAATTGTAATTATTTGTCCTTTACTATCTATTGGATAATTTGTAGATTTATGGACATATCTAGTTATTACAAATGAGGAAAACCATGCAACATATATTTATTTAAATCTAGCTAATTTCCAGTCTTTCCATTTCCTCCGGAATGGTGTAATGCCATTCTTTCAATGAAAGCACAGAATTCCATCAATGCAACTGAATTGAAGGCCCAGAAATGAATCCACTCCTATGGGAACATAATCATTGATAAGGAAGCCAGAATCACAGGAGGGTAGAAAAACAGCCTCTTCAAAAAAGTGTGCCGGTAGAATTGGCTATACACAGAAAAATGAATTTAGTTCCTTATATATCCTCCTGCACCAGAATCTATTCCAAATGGACCAAAACCTCAATGTCCAGATACTTGGAAATGTTACAGGAAGAGTTAGGGGAAACACGAGGGCTCCTTGGCACAGGTCAAATCTTCCAAAGTAAGTCTGGATAAATTGGATTACATCAAACCTAATCAATCACTTGTCAGACTCAAAAGCCATGGAGACAAAAGTGATAGTATAGCACAGATTTATTAGGGAACAAACCTACAGCCAATGCTAAATCCTTACTCCTTTTTCTAACTAGGTTATTTATTGTAAGTTTGCATGAATAAAAGAGTTTTCTGGTGGGGATTACGATGACAGCAACTAATGCTAAGACAGAGATAGCATGTGAAATGTGTTGTAGCAGGAGAAAGGAGGGATTAAGGCAGGGGGCTCTAGTTCAAAGCCTTGGCTTGGTGCAGTTTAGTAAGGTTTAGATGTACAAGGGAGTGAAGGTAAAGCAGGAGTGGTGATAAACAAAAGCACTGGTCTGAAGCCTCAAAATAAAGATCCTTATATATGTGAACCAAACACTCTCTTTCATGAGGTTTTATTTAAATCAACAAGCACAATTTTAGATTTCACCAGAGTGACATGGTGCTTAATTACTGGCAATGTCTGCTATGTCAGGTCATCCAATCTACTATTTCACGGGTTACCCATTAGCCAGATTTCAACACAATCAGTACAATGAGATTGTACAAATGAGACTGCGACTTTTCCCTCTCATGAATTAAAACCCTGTCAAATGATTTCTGTCTTCCAGATGTTTACACAATATTTCTCATGATCTTCTCTACTATTTTGACATCATTATTCATGTTCATACTACTTTTTTGTTGTTTTGTGTGTATATGCCATTGTTAAGGTTTGAACTCAATTTTTAATAGTCTCCCTTGCATTTTTTGCTCATGGCTGATGACATTCTATTCCTTGAGCCATATACTCAACTTCTCCTTCTTGCTGGACAATTGGAGATAAGTTTTCACATTTTTGTCTCCTTAGACAGACATTGAACTAAAATCTTCAGGTCTTAGGATACTGAGTATCTAGGATTCTACACATGAGCTGCTAACACCAAGCTTTGCTTTACTGGTATTTTAATATGTGGTAGAAGAAAGTGGAGGTATATTTGGGTCAAGTGTGCAATTTTTCACATTCAAGTTTGAATCAACTTGATATAATGTAACTGTTATCGATTTTAATAGTTGAATCAATTAATTTTACACATTCCCACAGAAATATAGTTGAAAACAACAGACATAATTGTTTTCCTAAAGCAAGTAATAGAACCATGAATTTCTTTCATATTAATTTCTTGTTTTATATAAGTTTAATTAACAGACTTCCAACACCAAAAGTAAATATATTAATTGTATAGCACAAGAAGCAAAGTGATTATACTTAAGAAGAGATATTTCATCACTGCCAAAAGATAAGATTTTTAGAAGTCTCACTAAAAAGGAATGTTACATACAGAAATTAATGATTATGATGTAGCTTGGTCATGACACAACATATAAATGAATGTGATTACCTCTCCATTCTTCATAAATGTGTAAATAATAATAGTGTAGCGAGGAGCCAGTGGTTCATGTTTGCAACCCTATCTGCTAAGGAGTCTGAGAACTGAGAATCTTGGTTCAAAGCCAACCTAGGCAGGAAAGTCTGTTAGACTCTTATCACTAATGAGCCACCAGAAAACTGGCAGTGGTTCAAGTGGTAGAGCACTAGTGTTGAGATGAAGAGCTGAGGGACAATGTTCAGGCACTGATTTCAAGCCCCACGACTGACAACAATTAAAAATAAACAGTTAAAAATAAACAAATAATTTGACATAAACGTTAAAATATATATTCTAAAATTTTTTAAATCCTCACTAGATATACTAGTTTATATAAATGTCAAGAAGTGTTTTCTGCTTTTAGTTGACACTGAATCAATTGTGTAAATCAGACATTTCTCACTCAATTCATATTTGTATGTTTATATACTTATATGCCATAAGTATAATGAACTGATTCGTGATAGGCAGTGCTGTTTTAGGAATCTCCTTGACTTTCTAACATTAACACTTCTAGCAGAAAATCGATATGCCCTACAACCTTGACAGAGGTTTCGTCTCATTGGAGCAGAAAAGTATAAGCCATAATCATTGTTTGGAACAACTGTAACATTTTACATGCATTTCACTTAATTTAAGAACCAAAACATTCAAGTCATCATAACCATGCCAGTAACAGCAAGATGTCTTCTGAGCTTTTCAGTATCTTAATAGATGAAAATCTTTAATTATACATATATTTTTTTCTGCCTAACATCCTATATCTTTAGAAGATCTTTTTGTGTAACTCTGTGTTCCTGATTAGAAGATCAGAACAAAGGCAATAATTAAAATAGTGGAGGAAAATACTTGGAAACAATTTAAAAAGCAATCACAGACACTCCTGAGTTCACCTGATGCAATTGGAATATTCGTTAAAGTAACACATTTTGTCATCATTTAAAGAGCAAGAATTCAACTTTAATTAGCAGTGAAGAAGGGAACAGAAATCTTTGTTTGGAGGAGTTCCAGGAAGATGGCAGAGGAGAAGCTGGAGGCTAAACAAGTTCTCGCATAGAAAGCAGTTTTAGTGTTCCAGTGAACAATCCTAAGCCAGAGAATCATACCAAGTCTGCCATCACAGTACAGAGAGTTAGGCCAGAGAGGGAAAATCCAGGCAAGGAGATAGATCTGAGCACTTGCCAGCAGCCGCGGCTGCGGCTGGAGCTACAGTGAGGGCGGCCATTGCCGCCATACCTGCAGGACAGAGAGTCCCAAATGAAGGAGCCAGACACGGCGGGTGAACGGATTCTACTCAATACCAGCAAGAACTGAAAAGGAGCAGGCATCTTCATCCTGTAGTTTGCAGACCAGAGAGGACACAGGAACCAAGACTTGGTGTGAGTAGAAGTCTCACATCCTCACTCCTTCTCAGGGAGCAGAGGAGGGAAAGCCACCCCTCCCCCCACACTACTGGAGATCTCCAACTTTGATACTGACAAAAGCCCAGCTGAGCAGCTAGCTCCAACTCAGGCCTTGGAAGAAAAGTAGAGTCATTTAGCAGGTTACAAGAACATAACCTGACCTGCCACACTCAGCTCCACCCAGGGAAAAGTCACCCAGCCGGTGTCACCAGCCCAAGGAGTGGCTTTCTTCACTGGGTAAACAGAGCCAGGGGCTTCACCTCCATACAGCAGCCTTGTCAATCAATGGAAAGTCAGTAAACATAAACCCTGAGTATGGCTCCAGGCTGGACTCTGTGAGTGTCTCACAAGCTAGCCCCTCTGTGAAATGCTACTGTTTGCTGAAAGGCCTCAACTATACCCAGAACCTAGCCTCATCACAGCATTTCCAAACCAAACAGCTATCTCCCTCTTTTCTGATACTCAAAGCATATCTCCTTCCCATTGAACTAGCCTGGGTGGAAGAACACAAAATCCTGGGTAAAGCAAAGCATTTTGAGGTCTGCTCAAACAGTCTGACTTAAGAAACCAACCAAGTCACAAGAAAATCAAACACCACAAGCAGACCAGACACTCCAACAAGAGAGTGGTTATGGACAAACGGAAGATACAGGATCTTCCTATCCTGCCCCCCCCTCAAAAAAAAAAAAAGTCAAGAACTTTTTTTTGGTCCATTGTATAAAATATTTTTTTTCTAAAACTTTTTTTTTAATTTTTCTGTTTAAAAAATTATTTTCTAGTAACTTTTTTTGCTTCCTCTTACAATTTTTATTTTAGGGGTATATGTGTGTGTGCATTTTTCTTTCTTTTTTTCTTTTTAAAAATTTTATTTTTTTTTGTTTTTTGTTTAGCTCTACTGAACTTTTGATCTTTTTTTTTCTTTCTCATTATTTTCACCCTTTCTTCTCTTTCGTTATTCTTTGTGTGACTTATTTGATGTTCTGCACATCCTCAGATGTACCCATAGTCGATTATTAGACCTTATCCCCCATTGTGTACACACTTAATCCAGAAATTTATGATTCAATTCAAACCTCTTAGACTTAAATTCCTTAATAGCAGTACTACTTCTTTATACCTATATAATATTTTAAGCATTTTTTGTAAGTTTTTCATATCTCCTTTATATCCCTCCCCTTCTCTCATTTTATCCACGTTCCTCTCAGAACATTTTGTTTTAAATTTGCATAATTTTTAAGCATGGCACATTTTAATTTATAATTTTTTTCTTTTCTATTTTTTCTTGTCTCTTTTTTCTCTTACTCTTTCTTCTTTTTTTCCTCTCTCTCTCAACTTTCATTCTATCCAACCTATTTCTGGCTTTGAGATTAGAACTTAGTTAATTTAACTCTCCCTGTGCCTTCCCACATCCCTCTATTCCTATTTTTACCAACATCTCTCCATAAAACTAATAATTTCTGGTTTGCCTAATTCTTCTTTGCGATTTGTAGCCCATTAATATATAGTTGTTTCATGTTGAACTAGATTGTATCTGTGGACTTTTGACTGTGCAACTACAGACTTTGGTTGATGCTTGCCTTAATATAGTGTTCTAGCACAAAACTGGTGTTACTTTCATCCCAAATGGGCAGAGTAAGCCAGAAAAAATGGCAAGTCCGGGTATCTCAACTCCCACTCATGATAATCAAGGGACAGAACAGATAATGAATAATCCAGAGGAGACTTCCCAAATAGCTCTATAAACATTGCTGGTAAACATGGTAAATGAAAAGACTGAAAACTCACAAAGGACTCTGTATGAGCGTGATAGGGAGAGAGAGGAGGCAAACCAAAGGTTAATACAGGAATATCATGAACATGAGGAAGCTACTCAAAAACTGATACAGGAATTTCGTGAGCAGCTTGAGAACACTCAAAGAGAAAGGAAGGAATGGCATGAGCAGGCTGATTACACTCAAAGAGAACTACAAGAATTGTGTGAAAGTGAGGAAGCTAATCAAAGAGTAATACAGGAATTGAGAGAGCAGGATGAGAATACACCAAATCACTAAAGGCATTCATGGAATCCATTACCAAAGAGCTGAAGTATGTCAGGGAGACCACAAAGGGAATGCTGAATGGAACCCAACAGAAGGAATGGGTGTTCAAGGAAACCATAACCAATCAACTAAGTGATTTGAGAATAAACACTGAACACCAAATTAAGGAAGTGAAGTTCATACAAGATCTAAAACAAAGCTTCAACAAAGAATTTTAAGCCATCAAAGCTGACCAATTAGAAGGAAAAGAAATAATGAGATGTACAAGTCGTTATGTCGAAAACGAACTTTACAATTTTGGTGTGGGGTTGGGGGGGAGGATTTTGTGGGGGGGTGAAGATCAGAAGGCATGGGAAGGGGAAACAAATGCATAGGCTACAATGCATGATTATAAATGTACTCATTACCTTGCCCATGTAATTGTAATCCCTTTGTACAGTATTTTCACTTTGTTTGGAGATGGCTTGACTTTGAACAATCCAACATACACATGATAGATTTATCATGTTTTTAAATGTAGTTGCCAAAATAATAGAGAACAAAACCGAAAGGCTAGAAAACATCTAATCCAAAGCAGTAAACTTTTGTCTATAAAATAATTGTGAAGGTCTGTCTCTTTGAAAGTCAGGCCCCCAAAGTGTGAAAATGTACTTCCTTTAGTTTGAACAATAAAACACTTAAAAATCGTCTGATAATGTTTTACGTATCTTGCCTTGGACTTCTCATGGTGGAGAAGAAGAAAGGTATGAAAAAGTTCAAGACTGAGTATTCCCCAGATCATTATTATTTATCAGCTATAGCAATGGAAGTAACCTTGTTACTCCTAGTATCATATTTGTTTACATTTAGAAGTATTATTTGTTGCTGGGTTATAAGCTGCAAACCCTTGATTATTAATAAAATCATTTCCTGAGAGGAATGTTGCTGTGTAAAGAAACCTAAAATATCAAAGACGGCCTAGTGGAAACTACTTTCTAGCTATATCACAATCTGAAGTTGCAGATATTGTTTCCCATTGTATCAGGAAATTCATTTTTGTTATCTTCTTTTTCACCAGCTAGTGATTCTATAACATCCTATACCATCCTTGGATTGCTATATCTTTACTGGATTCTCTAATTTCTGTTGGAATGTTAGGAAAAATGGAAAATTGAGTTCCTGTTTCTGTATTTTTATATTAAGGTAATACTAGTGAGTTTTCTTTGTCTTTTTTCTTAGATAATAAAGAGGAACTTATTTCATATGCTGCTCCTATTGACTATTAATTTACATATGTTCTTCAAAGAAATATCTTATTCAGGTAAAAATTTATATAGCATTAGAAGATATAAAAATACTTACTATTCAGACTCATTGTAGCATTAACATTGTAGCATTAACAAATATGCTCCCTGTATCTGTTGGATATGTTTTCACTTCAGTTATAGTCTCCTTTGAATTATGAACGGCTATCCCTTAATATAATCCAGTTTATTCTTGCATTTCTTTAGCCACTAATGCTTTCCATGTCAAATTTTTAGAAACCTTTACTGATGCAATGTCATGAAATTTTACATTTGTGTTTTATAGGTTTTCACATCTCACATTTAGTTTGATAATCATTTTTTATTTTAAATTTTTGTATAAGGATGGAGGTTGGACGGGTGCCTGAGGCTCATTATCAGTAAATCCTCAGATCTGAGGATCACAGTTTAAAGCCAGCCCGGGCAGGAATGTCCATGAGACTCTTATATCCAATAAATCACTAGAAAAACCAGATCTGGTGCTGTGACTCAAGCGGTAGGTCACTCTCTTTGAGTGGAAGAGCACACAGACAGCGCCTAAGCCCAGAGTTCAAGCCCCATGAATGACAAAAAAAAACAAAAACAAAAATGGATTGAGGTAGTAGTCTAAGATCATTCTTTAAATCTCGAGAGACAATAGTGCCAATATACCCATTTAAGATTCTATTTTTATTTCATAAAATCATAGGATCGTTTTCAAAATCTGTTGACCATAAAATTGAGAATTTATTTTTGACAAATCTTACATTTTTCTATGTGTCTGCTATTGTAGTAGAACTATGTTGTCTTCACTACTAAACATGGTAAAAAGATTCAAAGCTAGTATGAAGCCTGAAGCTACACAATTTTACAAGATTGTTCTGACTGACCTGTTTTCCTTGAATTTACATACGAGTTTATTGAGCAGGTGGACCAATATTCTACAGAGATATCTAGATGTTTGATAGTCACTCATAATTTCACCTTGGAAAAACACAAGACCCCAGATATTATATATAGAGAAATGTCTTTAGAGGATACTTGAAACAACTAAAATTAATTTAGGAATGAGTTAAGATTTAGATAATGCTGTAGCATAATAAATCAGAATGATAACCACTTGAGCTGTACAACAGAGGAGAGTGAGAGGGGAAAGAATGATGGACCATGTAGGAGCTATATGTCATTGCTATTTTGTTTCAAAAAACAGAAAGAATTCAGAGAATATAAGGAGAAAAGTAAAGTGTCCTGGGTCAAGTTTCTTTTTAATCCATCAAATAGTCTGGACCAAAAGTCAGTGAAAATGGGAAAAAATAAAATAGAAAATAAAGCATTGTATATACCTGTTACAATGTAAGGAAATTGTAATAGGAATATGACAATTAATTCACAAAGAAATAAGAGAAAGATTAGCTAAACTCTAAAGGGAAAAACAATGAAGAGAGAAAAGAAGCAAAATAAAACCTTTATCAATAACAAACACAAGAGTTTGGAAGTGGAAAGGCAGTGGGAATATTCTATGTAACAATAAAAATTGCTAGCGTGGATAGAATATGGATCACATTTTATTATATATAATTTTGAAAAAGCATACTAGGAATGAAAGATTGAAACTCATGGTTTAAAACACTATTTGGTTTATAACTAGGCAGTATTGCTCAGTGGTAAACCATTGGCTTTGCATATGTGAAGCAATGGTGTGATCTCCCAAGCATTACAAAGTACACACAAAGAACACACACACAAAAACCACATAAACACGCCACATACACACATTTGGAATATTGATATTATCATATTAAAGGGTGGAAATTATCACAAATAGTAAAAGTATGTTGATATATGAAATCATAATATTGCTCATACTATTTAAAAGTTCAGTAGAAATAAAATAATCACAATATACTTGGATTTTAATAGATTAGGTAAATTGAAAATTAATAGAATAAAAGAGAATATTTGCAATTAAGTTTAAATAATTAACATTTTGAAACATGTGTCCTTTTATTTTGACAAAAGATTGATGTTACTGGTGTTTTAACCCAAGATTTAGAATATGATAGGGAGGTGCCCTATATAACACTAGCGACGGCTATATCTCTAATCAATTCACTCTGAATAGTTTTATAATAAGGTGACAGAGTTTCTCAGTATCTCCTGAATTACAAACCCTATTTACACTTCCCAACATAGCTAGAAAATGGATGTCACAAATCACCATGCTGAACTCAAACTATTTTTTTAATTCAAGTAAAAATACTTCCAAAAAGTGACCAAGTAATGAAGCCTTGCTTTTTTTTTGGAGGGGGGGGTCCAGTCGTGGAGCCTGAACTCTGGGCCTGGGCGCTGTCTCTCAGCTCTTCAGCTCAAGGCTAGCGCTCTACCACTTGAGCCACAGTGCCACTTCCGGGTTTTTTCTGTTTGCTTGTGTGGTGCTGAGGAATTGAAGCCAGGGCCTCATGCATGCGAGGCAAGCGCTCTACCACTGAGCCACCATCCCAGCCCAATGAAGCCTTTCTTAATACATTATGTGCTTCTTGAAAAACAGTATTTGTTACCTGGACAAATATGTTTATAATTATAAGAAAATAAATTTATTTCAAATCATTAACCATATAAAAATTAAGAAAACAATTTTTAAATAGTCACATGTTAAATATTATAAAAGCAAAATATATGTGTGTGAATAATTTACATGTGTAAAAATCATGCAAAAATAAATTAACTAATCCTACAACTCTGAAATAAATGAATTACACTAAAGACACAAAAGAAAACATTTAAGCCCAAAATTTCAAATTTAGAAAATAAAATGATGTGTACTCTTAAGTTGACTTAATTAAGTGTAAATCCTCTCTATATCAATTTTATAATAAAAATGAATTAAGAAAGAAAGCAAAAGTACCTATGGATCACTAGCAACAGCAAAAGCATAACTAATTCTTGTTTAGAGTGTACTAAAAAATCAATGGAAGAGATAACAAAGTTCCTTCCCTAAGAAATGTACTCATAACCTTACCTTATTCATGTACCTGTAACCCCTGTGTACATTACCCTTAAAATAAAAATAAATTGAAATGAAATACAAATCAAATGATATACCAATTAAGAATTCTTAGAAGCCATTGGTTAAAAACTTTATAAAAAACTGCCCTAAATACCCAAGGAATATAGCTTGATGATACTAATTAAATACTTCAACTTCAGCAGAAAAGCAAAAAGTTTAAAAACTGTTAAAAAGTAAAGTAATAAATCAGAATGTATTACTATTAATAATAATCATAAGATGAATTTATAGTGGTAGGCAAATATGTAAGAAATGAGGCAATTTGCTATTCATTTCCACTTAATAAGTGAGAAAGAATTTTCTAGGTCTTTTTAAATTATCATAAGTTTAATGAAGAAACTATTCTTTCACATCATATGATAATCAGATAAAGCTGATATTAAAGCAAAGAACAGATTTTACTAATTTTTAAATTTAATTTAATTTTACTTGTGAACATACTGTACAGAGGGGTTACAATTACATGGGCAGGATAATGTGTACATTTCTTACCAAGCATTGCAGTCTCCTCCTTTGTTTACCCTTCACATCCCTTCCCAGTCTCCCCCCTCCCAATCCCAATCCCAATCCTTCCCCTCCCCCCGCTCCCCCCCCCCCCCGGCACCGACGTTGTAAAGCTCGTTTTGGACATGACAACTTGTACTTCTCATTGTTGCAAAAGGTCCACCTGTATCCTTAAACGACTTGTTTTTCCCCATCTCCTCCACAAGTTATAATGATATCAAATATAAGGAAAGCAGGGGTTATACTGTGGGGGAGGGACATACAAAGCAACAAATAAGTAATCTTATAAATGTGTTAGAAACACATGTATGAAAGAAAAAAATATTTGTTAGGAAATGGAAAAACTTGGAAAAAATTATATTAAGTGAAGTAAGCCAGGCCCAAAGAAACATAGGTCCTATGGTTTCCCTTATTTGCAATATCTAGTATATGTGGGATTCAAGCGGAAAAGGTAAGATAATGTGATGTTAAGAGAATGAACATTTAGATATGTATTTTAATGTACTAAGTTTTTGAATGTTCACATATATACTTATTTTGGTTGTGGGAAATTGTGGTATTTCAACTCTGGGTATATTTTTCTAGCTAGGCTGGCGTCATATCATTGGCTACTTTTAGAATAGGTGTTTCCTTTCCACAAGAACTTGCACCTGATCTGTCCTTTAGCCTTCCCATCATCAATGGCATCTGAGATGAACACCAACTTGTCTAGCCTGCTATCGTGACTGGCCTGGATCCCCAGTCCTTCCAATCATAGTAACTAGATAGTGAAGGATGGTGGAAATGATCCAATGCACCCAGCTATAGATTGAGAAGGAATTCCACTAAACTTTTGGCCTGGGTTCTGTTCTCAAGCCTCCTAAGTAGTTAAGAGTACAGATGGGAGCCTCTGCTGCCAAGCAGTAACAGTATTTTTAAAGCAATTAGACATATATAAGACTTAGGCTTGTGATTACCTCAGGAAATGAATAAAAGAGCAGTGAAGCATAGAGGACAGGCAGAATTTTGATTAGCTACTCAGAGGCTGAATAAGCTTAGCTAGCTACTCAGGAGTCTGAGATCTGATGACCAGTGTTCAAAGCCATTCCAATCATTAATATACAAGTGATTATCTAAAAAAAAAACAGAAGTGGCTGAAGTGGTAGCCCACTATCGTTGGGCACAGAAGCTGAGGAATAGTTGCCAGGGACTATCAAGCCTCAAGAATGATGAATGCATGCATAAGCACATGCACATGTGCGTTTGCATACTCGCATGCACATGAACACACACACAAATGAGTATTTCAATGTGAAGTTCTTTAATTTTTTACTTTGCTGTACTTTATTTCCCTGCATTAGTCCACAAATTAACAAAATCAGCTAAGGACCTATTTACATAAAATTCAGCATGTTTCTCTAAAATCTACTCTCTTTTTGGAAGCCTGCTTTTATTTGACACCAAAGTAAATTATTTAGGAAGTCAATTCATCACTCTTAAGTCCATAGTATTAGATGATTGCTTAGGTTCTTCCTAGCAATATGATTTTGTGAAATCCTGCATCAAGCAATATATTTCTTTCCCTAGAAGTGAAGCCTCTGTCAAACAATTAATAATAGGTTCTTCTCCTCCTGACATGCATCTGTACTTATATTATCTTCATATATTTCATGATCTGTGTATGACAAAGACTACCATGAAAGTAAAAACAAAACAACCTTCTCAGTGCTTAGCATTTTTATATCATTCATGGATATGAAGGTGTTTAAATGTAACTGAAGTTGTTTGGAATAAATAATGTTCATCCTGACTATCTTGAGAAAGAAGAATTGGTTTCTCAGCACTTTAGGTAAGAACTTCAGGGAAAGAAACAAAAGGAAAAGTGAGGAAAAACTCAACACATACATTCAAATGAAACAAAACAAGACAAGAAAACACAAATTAATTCAGTACTCAAGAACCTGCAGGAAATGCAAAGATTTAAAAACAATCAGCTATGACAAGCTTATGAAAATCCTGACGACTTGGAAGTGAACTGTTGTGAGAACAGTGGCTAAAGCCCAGACTAGACTGAAAGATCTGTACATAATACCATGTACTTATTATTCTAAATTCAAGGAAGAATAACATCAAATGGACTGAGGCCAAAATCATACACAGTAGGAAGCCAGTTTCTATCTGAAAAATAATCAGGACAATTTAGGGCTGGCACATGACAAAGTGATAAGAACACCCATTTAGGGGGCACAAGACACTGAATTCAAACTGTAATATTAGGGGTATTAAAGAAAAAAAAGGTATGATTTTAAATAATTGGAATAAGTGTAACAATTGAGTATTTGAGTTGAGAAAAATTCATGAAAGATATAGAATGAACCCACGTTCCAATGCTTTCTACTTAAGTGATATTGTTTAGTGGTACTTCAGACAAAACAGAGTTACCTTGCAAATGAGCATGGATGTGCATTTGGATGATGGAAATACTCTACTTACACAGGTGTAAATTAAATAGATTTTTTTGGGTAGATTGTAGTTCTTGAACTAAGAGCCTGGGTGAGGTCCCTGAGCTTTTTTCTCAAGGCTACCCCTCTATTACTTTGAGCCACAGTTCCAATTCTGATTGTCTGTTGGTTGTATGGAGATAAGAGGCTCATGGACTTTCCTGCCCAGGATGGCTTTAAACCATGTTCATCAGATCTCAGCCTCCGGAGTAACCAGAATTCCAGGCATGAACCGTCGATGTTTTTAATAATTTAGTAAATTGTATAGTTACAGAAGTTATAAATTATCATTGTAACCTGTGTAATATATGTATGTATGTATATATCAATACATATGTATAGAAATAGTTTAACGTATTTTTGTATCTACAGTACATATATGAAATAATCCTTCATTATAAAATAAAATGGAAACAAAAGTGAATGAGAAACAAAACAAAGGGAATTGTTACAGGTTTTTTTGTTGAATGAAATATGAATCAGTTTGGGAAAATCATCTCTACTTTAACAAAATGGGTAATTGCTATTAATTCCTATCCATCTATTTGCCCATGTTGTGCATCCTCACACATGAGTGTCAAAATCAAACCACACTTTTTGTCTGTATTTAACTCGTCTGTTATAATTTAGGGGATAGATGAAGTAATCAAATAAAGATTAAAATAATAGTAAGTGAGTCTATGAGTTAGAGCTGAAAAAGATTTTAAATATGATAATACTAATTAATTGCATATTTCTTATTTTTACTCTGTTGTTATGTATCTCATTCTCACATTAAGAAAGTACATCGAAGTTTCTCACTAAATTTATGTAATTATTAAAAATATATTGAAAGAATATGGGCACAGTGTGGTCTTAGCTTATTGAGTCCTGTATGGGTTAGTGTGTTTTTGAGGACTTGCAATACTTTGTGATGGAGATGAAGGGAAGGATGTGTTTATTCTGTAAAACTGGCTAGAGGATTGCTCCCAGAAAGATAGTGATGAATTCTTCCAAAAAGTTACAGTTAAATCACTTTCACAACCATGCTCATTACTGCACTATTCACCATAGCCAAGTTATGGAAACAGCCAAGATGCCCTTTGGCGAAGGGATGGTTGGAGTAAGTGTGTCATATATACACAATTGGATTGCACCTATCCATTATGAGGACTGTTACATTATTTGCAAAGAAATGGATAGATCTAAAAATATGTTAAGTAAACGAAGTCAGAGCCAGACACAGAAAGGACCCATGTTCTGTCGCGTACTTGGAAGCCAGAATTTTATGCAAGTTAAACAACAGTATTAACCAAAGTTTTCATTTTTCACAGCAGTATTTAAAAGGCGTAATTTCCTACAAAATTGAATTTTTAATCCAAAAAAGTGAGTCCAAGAAAACTATCACTTGGAAGATGTGAGGGGAAGTCAAAGGGAAAGAATAAAGAGAGTTATGGAGTATGACTGAAGATATTGTATTCAATGAAAATAATATGAAACTAGAAAAAATTAAAGTTCTGTGAGGTTTGCAAGGGTAGGGAAAAGTTATATAAAGATCAATTTTACTTAAAAAACTAACTTTTTCAATGGAAATTCCCGTGTACACCTAGTTAAGATAATAAAAATATAATTGAAAATAATGGAGATATTTAATCTTAAACTGTGTTCTCTTAAACCATTAGTCAATATAATAGTTTCCTCCTCAGAAATTCTCTTTGCAGGTATTTTCCTCATAGTGACAGACAAGTGATCAATGCAATGAATATCAATACATCACATTGCACATATAAAATCACAGTAAAAATGTTAGAATTCATCACATTATAAAATAACAGGTAGAATTTGCCAAATGCTAATTGATTGTTTTTCCAAGTACTTTACTTATGGTATATAATTTAATCCTCACAATAATCGCATAAAGTGGAGCTCTATACATTTTTAATTCTCAGATGATGATATTGAAGTCTTCAGAGTTAGAATTACTAGTAGAACATTGCACACCTTGTAAGTGTTAGCCTGTGGTTCATCTCCCACTGTATCAATTAACCTCATACTATTTTAAGTCTAAAATACCAGCACTTAGTCTATTAATTCTAGGAAAATTTCCCATAATTATTGTGTACACTCATAATATTTCACTTTATCTTTGTTAGAAAATAGGAAACTGTAATATGAAAACTCAAAATTCATAATCAATGCATACCTACCTGGTGAAAGGAACTGCTATAGTATAACATTCTTGATATCTAGCTCAAAATAGTAGAAATCATATTTTATCCCTTCACTCAACACTGCACGGCCTGGGGAACCTATCTCTGTTTAACACTGTCTTACTGAAAGAATGACCTCCCCAATTCCTGATGGAAACATTATGCAGGTCTTATGGACCAATCATTTCCACATTGTAGCTCAACTAAGTTGTTTACCATTAGAAGTATTTTGATTGCTTTTTATACCCAACATTTTGAGAGAAATGCTATTAAAGCAAGTCTGATATAAAAATCAACTTTGACCATAGATAAATATTTTACCTTTCCTATACCCAAAAATGCACTCTGACCTATCATTAATGTTAGGAATCAGAGGTTAAAAATCATAGACACCAAGAGCTAAGTATGAATTAAAGACTCTCCAACTTGTGAACTACTATTGGTTTAAAAATACATGAAGGTCTGGGAAGGTGGTTCAGTGGTAGAGCGCTTGCCTTGCATGCATGAGGCCCTGGGTTCAATTCCTCAGCACCACCCAAGCAAAAAGAAAAAAGCTAGAACTGACGCTGTGGCTCAAGTGATAGAGCATTAGACTTGAGCTGAAGAGCTGAGGGACAGCACCCAGAGTTCAGGCAACACTACTGGGCCCCATCCCCTAAAAAAAGACATCAATACTACCAAATTATTTCAAAATTTCTTATGATACTGAAGATTCAATTATAAACTATGAACACTTGAAAATAACTCATTTTCTTTGGAGTAGAACACAAAACACACGATTAATCCTAATCATTTTAAAAGGCCTTTATTTATACTACAAATTCACTCTGATAACTACAAAGATTCTAAATTTAACTAAAGCACAGTGACACAAAAAATAATTTAACTGCATCATCTACATTCAAAGGACTGTGCTAATAGAAAGCAAATTTATACTAATAATTAGGTTACTCAATTCACTTACATTATTTTATTCTATTTCTTTTAGTTTCATAAAAACTGGCTTATCATAAAATGAAGCATAAAAAGCCTATATACCCACTTACAGTTTCAGATCTTAATAATATTTATTTCAGAAATGTCTTTAGTTGTATAGTCAATGAACTAAAATAATACTAAAATAGTTAATTGGTTTTCAAATTTGCAAGACTCACTCTGGGATGTTATTTATATTGTAAATGATATTCAAAATGCCTTATTTGTTAAAGTTGTGACAGTTACTCCCACAAAACAACTATTAATGAAGAAATCTTTGTATGTACAAAACAACTTCAAATGCATCCACAATCTGGAGGTGGCACATGTTTATGGTTTTATTTGAAATATATATCTAACAAGCATAGCCACAATACTGATTTTCAGTCAATATGATGGGATATTCAAACCTTAAATATACGGGGTTTATTATCTTAGTGTGAATAGATACGATCTTACAAAGAAAGTTATTTTCAACAGAAATCCGGAAAGAGTTTATCCACCTTGAGTTTCCCAGAAATAATCAAAGAGAAATAACTATTTGGTCAAGTCGGTCAAAATCACTCCATGAGTATTTCTTCAAAATATAACCAATTTAAGAGGTCAAATAAATATTTTGTACGGACAGTCATCTTACAGCAATAACTTACTGCCTAATTATATGTGTATCTTTTTACCTAACATATACTAAGAGCTGAAAATGATCTCTTTTATCTAACATATTGTTGTAAATGCTTTGATTATGATGATGTTATAAACAAATGAAATGTACAGAAGGGTGGTTCCACTGAAATGACAGGACACAACACTGATAATTAAAAACCATTGCGACACACCTCTTTTCAGCCTCACCCTTTTCATATTGGCAAGCAACATTGCAACAGCACACACACACACACACACACACATAAACACACATGTGTGCACATGTACACACATATACACGCATGCCAAATTCAGGGTTTATTGTACAAAAAGTTCAAATAAAATATTAGTGATTAGGACAAATGATAATTTGCCTCATTACAAAATAATACATAATACATTCACCATGGTTGTTACATTTTACCTGCCCCTCCACATGTGACCACTTAATTTATTTTAGGTAATTAATTAACTAATTCATTCCTTCATTAATTAAATACTAATACTAGAGCTTGAACTCAGGGCCTAGCTCTGTCCCAGAATTTGTTATGTTTTTTTTTTTTTTTTTTCTCAAGGGTAGCATTTTACTGCTTGTACCACAGCTCCATTTCTAGCTTTTGCTGGTTACTTTCAAACGAGAATCTAATGGACTTTTTTTCTTGGTCTGGTTTCAAACCACAATCATCAGACTTCGTCTTTCTGATTAGCTAGGAATAAAGACATGAGCCACCAGTGTGGCTCCTACTTTTTCCTATGCTTATCTATTGCACATACTTAGATAGCAATTTTAATATTGAGAGTATATAAGCAAGTTGTATAGTGATTATATTGCTCTGTCAGAAATTCAAGTTACTAATGTAAATTTCTTCTTAAGACCATACACAAAAAATACTTAAGTAGAAATATGATGTTTGTGTGTATGTGTGTGTGTGTGTGTGTGTGTGTGTGTGTGTGTGCTGTTGCAATATGTTTCACATATAAGCACTGTGCAGGGGTGTCCAGCCATTCACAGTTATGTCATTAATATCTGCCTTGAGATACCAACTCATGGACAATGTCTAAGTGTCCACTCTATGCTTCCCAATGAAGAGGGTATACTCACCCTCATCCCTAGTATTGATATGAGGGGCCTGTTTGGAAAGTTGACTCCGCACTGTAGTAAACTGCAAGAAAAGCACTCTACCACTGAGCCACCTTCCCAACCCAAGGATTAAGATTCTTGTCTGTAATTTGGTCAAAGCTATGTCTCTTTTTATAGGCCAATATAAATATATTTACTTAATTCCAGTAAATACATAAATTCTACTTCCATCTTTTTTAACAAATAAAAAATAAAATTGTTTGCTTTGTAAATTGATCAGAAGCATGGATTTTGTGGCTAGTTAGGTCATTGCACATCTGTATCTCTCTTCCTCTCTCTCTTTCATGATTCTCATAGATTACATGGTTGCTCCATAATTATCCCAATTTATTTTCCTTTTATATTTTTGGTTGCATCATTTCACTTTCTGCTCTGCCATTTCCCAAATCAGCACCACATAAACAGAACCACAGAAGTGATTTTGTGGCTCATGTGGTAGAGCGTTTGCCTTGATTTGAAGAGCTCAAGGACGGTGCCTAAGCCCAGAGTCCAGGCCCCACAACTAATTTTTAAAAACGAATCTAAATCCTTGATAAGTCTAGGAACAGATCTGACTGAAATCAGTTGAATCACCCTTTTCCTGCACAATGAAAGAGAAGGTCCAGGCTAGGAAAGCAGCTAGAAAAGACGGACAGATTGTACCTGTGACAAAACTTTGTGGAAAATGGTATCGAGGATTAGTTACTGGTGATCCATTTGCATTGGAAGTATGATGCTGAACTATTGTTTGCTGATTCTGAACTATTGCTTTGATCATTATATTATCCAAGAAGAAAAAATGAAATTTAATTATATCAAAGGACTACTAATGCATGTTGGCTCCTCATTAAGCATCTTCAATCATCAAAATCACCTGAAGAAAATAGATAGGCCTACTTTTTTAGATGAAAACAAGTGTCTTTTAAAAAACAAGGAATTTAAGTAGTCACGCAAAGGGCTTCTATTTTACTACTGAATTATACATTTTTTTCTAATGTTGGGTACCAATAAATAATGGATATATTAAAAAGCTCTTAAAGCTCATATATTGAATAGTAAGTTCTCTTATACTATACCATGGTATTTCCCAAATCATTTACATAGAAGGCATTGTTTCCTATTTTCTCATTCCTAGAATAAGCTACACATGAAGACACCACTGGTCCTCATTTTCAGTCTGTGCATTTGAATACGGAGGAAAATCTTTCCTCTGCTCACTATCAATTCACTACTCTCCAGTTAGAATAATTTAAAATAGTAAAAATGGAAAAAGAGAAAATAAATCATGGTGAAAAAACATATGCAGAAAATTCACCGGATTTTTCTGAACATTTCAACCAATGTTAATTGTTGGGGAAATACATGGACACCTCATTCCCACTGGTATAAAAGTTTCTGGTTAGGCAATTCTGATAAAGACAAGGAACAAGATTAAAACGTGAGGAATGGTATCAATTGCAAGAAAATAATGGAGAAGATTCCATGCAAATTTCTTCTTTGGGATGCCAAAATTAATCGGCTTACTACAGTGCTGAGACTACTTTGCAAAAAGGGCATGCATATGTATACTAGGATGAGGTAAGTATACCCCTCTTCATTGGGAAGCCTAGAGTGGACATTTAGACATTGTCCATGAGTTGGTAGCTCAAGGCAGATATTCATGCAATAACTTTGAATGGCTTGGCACTCCTGCACAGTGCTTATATGTTGAATAATACCAGAATGGATCTTTCTTACTTCATAATGAAGGAGATACCAATCCCCAAACTAAAGGACTCTTGACCGCCCCCTTGCCTTTTGCTGCTGGGAATAGAAATAGGCAAGATACGCTGTATCTCCTTCTGTTGAACCATTGTATTAAACCGGGTCTGAGGAACAAGTTGGAAGAAACTACATTTGATATTGCCAAAAGGATAAGTGTGAATCATGACCTCTTTGAAGTTGTGGAAGGCTGTACTATTTATTTCCTACGTAGTAATGGTTTGGTTAAGTTTCTTACATTTCAAAAGTGCCAGTCCATCCTTTTGTCCCTACAAATTATTTTCATAATACAAAATAACAGCAATATCTTAATTTAAAAATTCATAGATTCCATGGTATATTCCACGTGAATTGCCTGACTTTGATGTCAAAATGGATTCAAGAGTTGTTTGTCCAACTAAATTTTTTCATTTTTATGAATAAAGTTCCCAATGCTGTCTTTATAAGAATCTTTTAAAACATTCTTTTGTCATGACTTCTACAATCTCCATAGAGGCAAACCTGAAGTCTATATATTAAATATTCTAATCATCATATGAAATAATTAGGAAGGGCAAATCAATAGAAACAATGAAAACTATGACAAACACAATGAACAGGACAATTACCCATCAAACAGATGCTTATCATCTTTGAGAACAACAGTCTGAGAATGGGCAGAATTACTGACAGGACAATGTTTGAATTCAAATGAAAGGGGAAAACCCTTAAAATAGTGAAAGGCAAACAGGCACCAATATGTCATGCCTGTTATCCTAGATGCTCAGAATGCTCATTAGTGGCTAAAGAAAAGCAAGAATGAACTGGATAACATCAAATGATAACCTTTCATAATTCAAAGGACACTATAACAGAAGTGAAAATATATCCACCAGATACAGGGGACACATTTGATAATGCTACAATGATCCAAGTCTTAAGTATTTTATATCTTATAATTATTTCTATATATTATTTGGGGAGTCCAGTCATTGGGCTTGAACTCTGGGCCTGGGCGCTGTCTCTCAGCTCTTTAGCTCAAGGCTAGTGCTCTACCACTTGAGCCACAGTGCCTCTTGCTGATTTTTTCTTTTTGCTTATGTGGTGCCGAGGAATCGAACCCAGGGCCTCAAGAATGCAAGGCAAGTGCTCTGCAATTAAGCCACCTTTCTAGCCATAATTCTATATATTTTTTTCTGAATACTATATTTCTTTTTTTAATTGTGAAAATACTGTACAGAGGGCTTACAATTATATGAGCAAAGTAATGAGTACATTTCTTATCAAGAATTGTTGCCTCCTCTCCAGTTGCCATTTCACATTCTCATTCCCCCACCAGGTGTTCCCCTACCCCCCCCCAAGGCCAAAATTGAAAAGTTCATTTTTCAAAATAATGACTTGTATAGCTCATTGTTGCAATGGGTCCATCTGTATCCCTATTTAAACGATTTGTTTTTTCCCTTCCCCTCCACAAATTATACCAACATAAAATACAGTTAAAACAGGGGTTATACTGTTGGGGAGGGACATGCAAAGCAACAAAGAAATCATCTTATAAATGTTATATTGGGGTTCATTTCACGTAATATCTACTTATCTGATGGTTTCTGCTTGTCTCACAAATATATCTTATTGCAAACAAAGGAAACCATGGGACCTATGTTTAATTGGGCCTGGCTTACCTCACTTAATTAAATTTTTTCCAAGTCGTTCAATTTCCTAAGAAATAGGGCAATGTCACTCTTTCTGATAGAGGCATAGAATTCCATTTTGTATATATACCATATTTTCTTGATCCATTCATCTACTGAGGGGCATCTGGGTTGGTTTCATATCTTATCTATGGTAAATAATGCTGCAATAAACACAATCGTGCTGGTAGCTTTAAAATAATCATGTTTGTATCATTTGGATAAATGTTCAGAAGTGTGATTGCTGGGAAATAGGGAAGCTCTATGTGGAGTCTTTTGAGGAATCTCCATACTACTTTCAAAAGTTGTTGAACAATTTTACACTCCCAACAACAATGCAGTAGGGTTCCCTTCTGTCGACTTACCATCCAGGATCTGTTGTTAGAGTTCTTGATTATAGCCATAATTGGGGTGAGGTGGAATCTGAATGTTGTTTTGATTTGCATTTATTTTGTAGCTAGGGAGGTTGAGCATTACTTCATGTGTCTACTGGCCATCCTTCTTTCCTTTTTAGAGAAGTTTCTCTTTAAGGTTTTAGCCCACTTATTTATTGGGCAGTTGTTTCTGTGAAGATTTGTTGGTAGGGGATTTAATTTTTTGAGTTCCTGGTATATTTTAGATATGAGAACCTTGTCTGTTTTATGGCTAGTGAAGATCTTCTCCCAATCCGTGGGCTTTCTATTGATCTTGCTAGCTTCATCCTTTGCCATGAAGAAACTGCATTTTCATGCAATTCCATTTGTCCAACCTTTCTTTGATTTGTTGTGTTTCTGGGTCTCTTTTAAGAAATTTTCGGCCTGTAACGAGGAGCCTTATAGTTTCTCCAATTCCATCCTTTAATATTTTCAGAGTGTCCACTTTGACTCCATGTCTTTTATCTTTTGGAGTTGATTCTTTTGCATGGTGATATATAAGGATCTAGTTTTAGTTTTCTACAAGTGATTAACCAATTTTGCCAGAACCATTTACTGAAGAGGCTGTCTTTCTACCATTCCAATTTTTAGTTCTCTTATCGAAGATTAGATGGCTATAGGTCTGTAGGTTCATTTTTGGATTTTCAGTTATATTCCATTGGTCCTGAAGTCTGTTCTTGTGTCAGTAATAAGCTGTTTGGATTACAGTGGTGTTGTATTAGAGTTTGAAATTTGGTATTGATATTCTTCTATCACTTTTCTTTCTGTTTTTGATCATTTTTGTTAGTCGGGGTCTTTTATTGTTCCATATGAATTTTTGGATTGCCTCTTCTACTTCCTTGAACAATGAGGTTGGAATATTGAATTTGTAGATAGCCTTGGAAAGTATTGCCATTTTCATGATGTGGATCCTTCCAATCCAGGAGCATGAGAGCTTTTTCCACTTTCAAAGTAGTATTTTGATTTCCTGTTTCAGGTTTTTAAAGTTTTCATCAGCTGGGCACTGATGGCTCACGCCTGTAATCCTAGCTACTCAGGAGGCTGAGATCTGAGGATCATGGTTCAAACCTAGGCAGGGAGGAAAGTCTGTGAGACTCTTATCTCCAATAAACCACTAGAAAACCGGAAGTGGTTCTGTGCTCCAGTGATAGAGCTCTCCCCCTGGACTGAATACATGTGGGAGAGCACCCAGGCCCAGAGCTGAAGACCCATGAGTGACAAAATAAAAAAGTTTCCATCATAAAGGTCCGTCACTTTTTGGTTAATTCCTAGGTGTTTTATTTTGGACGGGCTATTATACATGGAATTGTTTTCCTGGTTTCTGCCACACTTTTCTCATTGTTGGATTAGAGAAAAGCCGGTTATAAAATTACCCGGCTATTTTGCCTAAGTTTTGAATCACTATGAGTAATTTGGGAGTGGATTCCATGGGATTCTTTAAATACAACATCATGTCATCTACAAAGAGGGAGAATTTTACTTCATCATTGCCTATTTGGATCCATTGTATGTTTGCACCTTGTCTTAATGTTGTAGCTTTGCATTCTAATACTAAATTGAAAAAAAACTGGAGAGAGTGGACATTCTTGTACCCTTCGTTTATTATACAGAGGGGTTACAATTACATGGGCAAGATAATGAATACATTTCTTATCAAGCTTGTAGTCTCCTCCTTTGTTTCCCCTTCTCATCCCTTCCTATTCTCCCCCACCCCCACCCAATTCTCGCCCCCCCCGCGCCCCGCACCACAGTTGTAAAGTTCATTTTTGACATCACGACTTGTAATGTCATTGTTGCAATGCGTCCACCTGTATCCCTATTTAAATGATCTGTTTTTCCCCTTCCCCTCCACAATTATTCCGACATCAAATACAGTGAAAGCAGTGGTTATACTGTGGGGGTGGGAACAAACAACAAAGAAATAATCTTGCAAATGTGTTAGAAACAATCGCATGAAAGAAAAAATAACATTTCTATATATACCTTAGGGTTCATTTCCCTAATATCAAATTATCTGACCTTTTCTGCTTGACTCAGACATATACTAGATATTGCTAATAAAGGAAACCATAGGACCTATGTTTCTTTGGGCCTGGCTTACTTCACTTAATACAATCTTTTCCAAGCCTTTCCATTTCCTAACAAACTGGGCAAGTCATTCTTTGTGATGGAGGCGTAGAATTCCTTTGTTTATATATACCACATTTTCTTGACCCATTCATCTACTGAAGGGCATCTGGTTGGTTCCATATCTTACCTATAGTAAATAATGCTACAATAAACATATACATGCTGGTAGCTTTAGTGTGGTCTTGTTTGTGAACATTTGGGTAAATACTGCATAGGCTGAAATTTTCTTAATAGAGACACAGAAACACAACAAATCAAAGAAAGGTTGGAAAAATGGGATTGCATGAAAATGCCAAGCTTCTGCATGGCAAAGCTCATAGCTTGCAAGATCAATAGAACGCCCACGGATTGGGAGAATATCTTCCCTAGCCATACAACGGACAAGGTTCTCAAATCTAAAATATACCTAGACCTCAAAAAATTAAATCCCCCAACCACAAATCTTCAAAGAAACAACTGCCCAATAAATAAGTGGGCTAAAGCCTTAAAGAGAAACTTCTCTGAAGAGGAAAGAAGGATGGCCAATATACACATGAAAAATGCCTCCCTAGCAACAAAAAAATGCAAATCAAAACAACATTGAGATATCACCTCACTCTAGTTAGAATGGCTAAAATCAAGAACTCTAATAACAGCAGATGCATGAGGGGATGTGTACAGAAGGGAACCTTACTACATTGTTGGTGGGAGTGTAAATTTTTTCAACCACTTTGGAAAGTAATATGGAGGTTCCTCAAAGTCTCGACATAGAGCTTCCCTCTGACCCAGAAATCAGTTTTCCCCTTCTTGATTTAGGAGAAAATGGCTTTAGTTTTACACCATTTAGTATAATGCTGGCTGTAGGTATGTCATATACAGCCTTTATTCTATTGAGGAATGTTCCCTGGTTTCATAATTTTTCCAGAGCCTTCATCATAAAGGGTTTGTTGGATGTTGTCAAATGTTTTTCTCAATCAATTGAGATAACCGTATGGTTCTTATCCTTGCTCTTGTTAATTGATTTGCATATATTGACCCAACTTTGCATCCCTGAAATGAATCCTGTTTGATCGTGGTGTATTATTTTTTGGATGAATTGTTGAAGTCAATTGACCAAAATTTTGTTTAGAAGTTTTGCATCAATGTTCATCAAAGAAATGTGTTTAAACTTCTCTTTTTTGATGAGTCTCTGCCTGGTTTGGGGATGAGGCTTTTGATGGCCTCATTGAATAAGTTCTGTAGTGAACTTTCTTTTTCAATTTCATTGAAGAGTTGGAGTAGTATTGGTGTGAGCTCTGCTTTGAAGGCCTTGTAGAATTCTGATGTAAATCTGTCTGGTCTTGGGATTTTTTTATATAGGACTTCTCTTATTGCTGTTTCTATTTTAATGCTTGATATGGGCCTGTTAAAATAGTTTAACTCATCTTGGTATAGTTTCGGCATGTTGATATTTGCTATTAAAAGGTCCATTTCTGCCAAGTTCTCAAACTTATTAGCATAGTTTTGAGAAGTATTTCCTTATAATGTTCTGAATCTTGTTTGATTCTTTGGTGATGTTCATTCAGAACTCTGAGTTTATTTATTTGGGTGAGTTTTCTTCTTTTTCTGATAAGATTTGTTAAGGGTCTGTCAATTGTTTTAATATTTTCGAAGAACCAACTCTTTGCTTTGTTGATTCTTTCTATGTTTTTTTGGGGCGGAATCTAATTCATTTAATTCTTATTTAATTTTAATTATTTCTTTCCATCTACTGGCTTGGGGTATATCTTGCTGCTCTTTTTCAAGGAGGTTCAGCTGTGTCATTAAATTGTTGGTTTCATATATCTCCAACTTGCCTCTGAGTACTGACTTTTCTGTGTCCCAGAGGAGCTGGTAATTTGTGTGTTCGTTTTCGTTGAATATCATGAACAATTGAATTTCCTTTCTAATCTCTTACATGACTTACCCGTGATTCAACAGTATGTTGTTCAGCCTCCATGTGTTACAGGACTTTGGCTTTTGGCATTGGAATAAAATTTTATTTCCTGTGGTCTGAGAGAATGCAAAGTATAACTTCAATGTTTCTGAATTTGGACTTTTGTTTTGTGACCTAAAATGTGGTCAGTTTTTGAAAATGTTCTATGTGCTTCTGAGAAAAACGTGTATTCTGATACTGCTGTGTGAAATATTCGCTAGATATCTGTTAAATCTAGTTGATCCTTGCAGTTGTTTAGATCTGCAGTTTATTGAGTTTTTGCCGAGTTGATCTATCTAGTGGGCATAGTGATGTGTTAAAGTCCCCAACAATTAATGTCTTTTGATCTATGTGATCTTTGAGGGAAAGTAGTGTTTCTTGGGTAAATTTACATGCTCCATTGTTTGGTAAATAGATATTTAGAATTGTAATATCATCCTGAATGAGCAATCCCTTAATTAGTATGTAGCGACCCTCTTTTTCTCTTCTCACTAATTTTAATTTAAAGTCTATTTTATCTGATATTAGGATTACAAATCCCACCTGTTTATGGGGGTCATTTGCTTGGTAGATTTTGTTCCAGTCTTTCACTTTCAAAATGTGTTTGTTTTTATTGGCAAGGTGTGACTCCTGAAGGCAGCAGATAGAAGGATTTTGCTTTTTAATACAACTAGACAGTCTACCTCTCTTATTTGGAGAGCTAATCCGGTAATGTTGAGAGATAGGACTGAGAGGTATTTTTTTATTGTGAAAATGCCATACAGATTGTTTACAATTACATGGACAAGATAATGAGTACATTTCTTATCAAAGATTGTTGCTTCCTCCTTTGTTTCCCCATCCCATCACTTCCTAGACTCCCCTTATCCAATTCCCTCCCCCCCACCAAAGTTGTAAAGATCATTTTTCTACATAACAACATGTACATTTCACTGCTGCAATGGTTCCACCTCTATTCGTATTCAAACAAATTATTTTTTCCGTTCCCCTCTACAAATTATACCAGCAACAAATACAGTGAAATCGAGTTATTTTTTGTTATGTCGAAAAATGAGCTTTACAACTTTGGCCGGGGAATGTGGGAGGGAGGCATTGGGGATCAGTGTGGGGGGAGGTGAAAGGGATGGGAATAGGAAACAAAGGAGGAAGCAACAATGTTTGAAAATAAATATACTCATTACCTTGCCCATGTAATCATAACCCCTTGGTACAGTATTTTCACAAAAAAACTTCAAAAATGTTTATCACTTATTATAATTCAAATACCAAGCAAGAGCTATTTTATATAATCATTACAGATATCATTTTATCAGTATCATAAAACAGAATAAAAAGACCACTCCCAATTATTACCTATCTATCATTATCCTTAATTCCTAAACATTACCTAAATATCTTAAACAATCTAAATAGTCATGTCTTTAACATAGACATAAATATTCTATAGTTTTTACTTAAAAATTTCCAGGGGCATGTATTCATGTCTCTAAGAAATGTTCACAGCAGTTAAAAAATGTTTTTGTGAAATTAATGTGAGACATGTTGTTGTTGTTTTTTTTTTGCAAGTACTGGGCATTGTCCCTAAGCTTTTTTGTGCTCAAGGCCAGCACTGCACAACTTGAAGCACAGGGCTAATTTCTGTTTTTGAATGGTTAATAGGAGAATAAGAATCTAACATGTACTTTTCTGTTTGGGCTAGATGTGAAAACAATTGTTAGATCTCAGCCACCAGAGGGGCTAGAATTATAGGCACGAGTTACCAGCATTTGTTTTGATGACTTTTTAATTTTAATTATGTTTTAAGATGTTTGTTTCACTATAATGCACATGATTCTATACATAAATATATATATATATATATATGACAACAAATTCCCTCTAAAAATATATGACTTTCTACACATAACATTTATACACACACACACACACACACAAACACAAACATATATTTCTGAATATATACACTCCCTCTAAAACGGTTATGCTACTATTTTTACCCTTTTCATTTCAAAGATATAGTCTATTTTTCCAAAAGTTTCCTAGAGTAACATGACTAATATTTCAATAGAAAGTAGAACATATTATTTTCAAGGTAATTTTAGATATACACATGATGTCATAGTAATATTTATAGTATATTACTTGAAAAAAATCTGTTCAAACCCTGAAATATTTGTGTGTAATGACAGGGAGAGGGGAAGTTAATTCATACTGGTTAGAAATATGCAATGCTTCAAAAATCGGTTCAATAATTTGTTGTAATCACATAGCCAAGCTACCTGTTATGGTTTAGTTTTTTTATTTCTTTATTTATTCAAAAATTTAACATGGATGCATGCACAGTGGTAATATTAAAATTATTAATCAAAATACAAATAATAAAAAATCATAGACACATACCAGACTTTCAATAATTAGCACTGATGATGCTAATAATAATTATGTTGAAGATGATGATGACCAGAGTGTCCTTGATAATGGCAATGTTATGACTCAAAAGGAAAAATTTTTAGACATCTTTGAAGTTTGATTTCCCATATTTAATACATAATAATAAACAGTGTTGGATTACATACAATAAGAATTACAAGAAGAGAGTTTCAATATCAAGAAATAACAATCACATAATCAGGTGAGACAGTAAATCCCTAATTTTATTCTTGCAGTCAAGACATAGACTATCTAGATGGATTAAAAAGCAAAATCCTTCTATCTGCTGCCTTCAGGAGTCACACTTTGCCCATAGAAACAAACACATTTTGAAAGTGAAGGACTGGAACAAAATCTACCAAGTAAATGACCCTCATAAACAAGTGGGAGTTGCAATCCTAATCAGATAAAATAGATTTCAAATTAAAATTAGTGAGAAGAGAAAAAGAAGGTCGCTACATACTAATTATGGGATCACTCCTTCAGGAAAATATTACAATTCTAAATACCTATTTGTCAAACAACAGAGATGCAAATTTATCCAAGAAACACTACTTTCCCTGAAAGCTCACATAGATCCAAAGACATTAATTGTTAGGTACTTTAACACACCACTATCCCCACTAGATAGATCAACTCGGCAAAAACTCAATAAACTGCAGATCTAAAAACTGCAAGGATCATCTAGATTTAACAGACATCTAACGAATATTTCACCGAGCAGTATCAGAGTACACCTTTGTCTCAGCAGCATATAGAACATTTTGAAAAATTGATCACATTTTAGGTCACAAAGCAAAGGTCCAAATTCAGAAACATTGAAGTTATACTTTGCATTCTCTCAGACCACAGGAAATAAAATTAGAATTCAACGCCAAAAGCCACCAAAGAAAGTCCTGTAACACATGGATGCTGAACAACACACTGTTGAATCACGAGTAAGTGATGTAAGAGATTAGAAAGGAAATTCAATTGTTCATGATATTCAACAAAAACGAACACACAAATTACCAGCTCCTCTCGGACACAGAAAAGTCAGTACTCAGAGGCAAGTTGGAGATATATGAAACCAACAATTTAATGACACAGCTGAACCTCCTTGAAAAAGAGCAGCAAGATATACCCCAAGCCAGTAGATGGAAAGAACTAATTAAAATTAAATAAGAATTAAATGAATTAGATTCCAAAAAACATAGAAAGAATCAACAAAACAAAGTGTTGGTTCTTCTAAAACATTAACAAAATTGAGAGACCTTTAACAAATCTTATTTGAAAAAGAAGAAAACTCACCCAAATAAATAAACTCAGAGATGAGAATGGAAACATCACCAGAGAAACAACCAAGATTCAGAACATTATAAGGGAATATTTCTCAAAACTATGCTAATAGGTTTGAGAACTTAGCAAAAATGGACCTATACATAGCAAATATCTACACGCTGCTGAAACTAAAAAAAGATGAGTTAAACCATTTTAACAGGCCCATATCAAGCATTAAAATAGAAACAGCAATAAGAGAAGTCCTATATAAAAAAATCCCAAGACCAGACAGATTTACATCAGAATTCTACAAGGCCTTCAACGCAAAGCTCACACCAATACTACTCCAACTCTTCAATGAAATTGAAAAAGAAAGTTCACTACAGAACTTATTCAATGAGGACATCAAAACCCTCATCCCCAAACCAGGCAGGGACTCATCAAAAAAAGAGAAGTTTAAACACATTTCTTTGATGAACATTGATGCAAAACTTCTCAACAAAATTTTGGTCAATTGACTTCAACAATTCATCCAAAAAATAATACACCACGATCAAACAAGATTTATTTTAGGGATGCAAAGTTGGGTCAATATATGCAAATCAATTAATATAATACATCCCAACAACAAGAGCAAGGACAAGAATCACATGGTTATCTTAATTGTTTGAGAAAAAGCATTTGACAATATCCAACAATCCCTTTATGATGGAGGCTCTGGAAAAATTAGGAATCCAGGGAACATTCCACAATAGAATAATGGTTGTATATTACAAACCTACAGCCAGCATTATACTTAATGGTGAAAAACTGAAGCAATTTCCTCTTAAATCAAGAAGAGGACAACGGATTGCTGGGTGATAGGGAAGCTCAATGTGGAGTCGTTTTAGGAACCTCCATACTATTTTCCAAAGTGGTTGAACAAATTTACACTCCCACCAACAAAAAGTAAGGTTCCCTTCTGTCCACATCCCTTCCAGCAGTTGTTGTTATTACAATTCTTGATTTTAGCCATTCTAACTGGAGTGAGGTGGAATCTCAATGTTGTTTTGATTTGCATTTTTTTATGACTAGGGAGGTTGAGCATTTCTTAATATATCTATTGGCCATCCTTCTTTCCTCTTCAGAGAAGTTTCTCTTTAAGGCTTTAGCCCACTTATTTATTGGGCAGTTGTTTCTTTGAGGATTTGTTGGTGGGGATTTAATTTTTTTGATTTCCAGGTATATTTTAGATATTAGACCCTTGTCCATTGTATGGCTAGTGAAGATTTTCTCCCAATCCGTGGGCCTTCTATTGATCTTGCTATGACCTTTGCCACGCAGAAGCTCTGCAATTTCATGCATTCCCATTTGTCCAACCTTTTTGATTTGTCGTGTTTCTGCGTCTCTATTACGAAAATTTCGGTCTGTGGGGCATTTACCCAAATGTTCACAAACAAGCCCACACTAGAGCTACCAGCACGACTATGTTTATTGCAGCATTATTTACTATAGCTAAGATATGGAACCAACCCAGATGTCCTCAGTAGATGAATGGATCAAGAAAATGTGGTATATATACACAATGGAATTCTGTGCCTTCATCAGAAAGAATGACTTTGCCCCATTTGTTACGAAATGGAAAGGCTTGGAAAAAATTATATTAAGTGAAGTAAGCCAGGCCCAAAGAAACATAAGACTCATGGTTTCCCTTAATATCAGTATATAGTATATGTCTGAGTGAAGAAACAAAGGTTAGATAATTTGTTGTTAGGGATATGAACCCTACCATATGTATTCAAATGTTAATTTTTCCTTAATGCGATTATTTCTAACACATTTGTAAAATTATTTCTTTATTGCTTTGAGTGTCCCTCCCCCACAGTATAACCCCTGCTTTCACTGTATTTGATGTCGGTATAATTGTGGATGGGAAGGGAAAAAAAATCATTTAAATAGGGATATAGGTCGACCCATTGCAACAATGAGACGTCCAAGTCCTTATGTAGAAAATGAACTTTACAAATTTGGTGCGGGGGAGGGGGTATTGGGTTCAGGTGGGGGAGGATGGGAAGGAATGGGAAGGGGAAACAAAGGAGGAGATTACGATGCTTGATAAGAAATGTATTCCTTATCTTACACATGTAATTGTAACCCCTCTGTAAAGTATTTTCACAATAAAAAAAGAAGGGGACAAGGATGTCCAATCTGTACAGTTTTTTCAATTTAGTATTAGAATGCCAAGTTACAGCAATAAGACAAGGTGCAAACATAAAATGGATCCAAATAGGGAAAGATTAAGTAAAAAATCTCCCTCTTTGTAGATGACATGATCTTGTATTTAAAGAATCCCATGGAATCCACTCCCAAATTACTCATAGTGATTCAAAACTTTGGCAAAGATGCCGGTTATAAAATTAACCCTCAAAAACTGTGGCTTTTCTCTAATCCAACAATGATAAAAGTGTGGCTGAAACCAGGAAAATAATTTCATCTATAATAGTCCCCACCAACAAAATAAAACACCTAGGAATTAACCAAAAATGAAGGACCTTTATGATGGAAAATTTTTTGTTTTTGGTCAGTCATGGGTCTTGATCTCTAGGCCTGTGTGCTGTCCCACAGGTCTTCAGCTCAAGGAGAGCACTCTATCACTGGAGGCACAGCACCATTTCTGGTTTTCTAGTGGTTTGTTGGAGATTAGAGTCTCACGGACTTAACTTCCATAGCTAGCTTTGAACCATGATCCTCAGATCTCAGCCTCCTGAGTAGCTAGAATTACAGGCGTGAGCCATCAGTGCCCAGCTAATGAAAACTTTAAAAACCTGAAAAAGAATATCAAAACAGTACTTAGAAAGTGGAAAAATCTCCCTTGCTCCTGGATTGGAAGTATCCATATCGTGAAAATGGCAATACTTGCCAAGGCTATCTACAAATTCAATGTGATACCTATCAATATTCCAACCTCATTGTTCAAGGAAGTAGAAGAGGCAATCCAAAAATTCATATGGAACAATAAAAGACTCTGAATAACAAAAATGATTAAAAACAGAAAGAATAGTGCTGGAGGAATATCCATACCAAATTTCAAACTCTACTACAACAGCACTGTAATCAAAACAGCTTGATACTGACACAAGAACAGACTTCAGGAGCAATGGAATATAATTGAAAATCCAAAAATGAGCCTACGGACTTATAGCCATCTAATATTCGATAAGGGACCTGAACATTAGAATGGAAGAAAGACAGCCACTTCAGTAAATGGTGCTGGCAAAATTGGTTAATCACTTGTAGAAAACTAAAGCTACATCCTTATATATCACCCTGCAAAAGAATCAACTCCAAATGGATCAAAGACCTGGAGTCAAAGCAGACACTCTGAAAACATTACAGAATGGAATTGGAGAATCTCTAAGGCTCCTTGGCACAGGCCGAATTTTTCTTAAAAGAGACCCAGAAACAAAACAAATCAAAGAAAGGTTGGACAAATGGGATTGCATGAAATTGCAGAGTTTCTGCATGGCAAAGGATGAAGATAGCAAGGTCAATAGAATGCCCAAGGATTAGGAGAAGATCTTCACTAGCCATACAACGGACAAGGGTCTCATATCTAAAATATTCCCAGAAATCAAAAAATTAAATCCCTTAACAACAAATCTTCACACACACACAACTGCTCAATAAATAATTGGGCTAAAATCTTAAAGAGAAACTTCTCTGAAGAGGAAAGAAGGATGGCCAGTAGACACATAAAGGAATGCTCAACCTCACTAGCTATAAAATAAATGCAAATCAAAACAACATTCAGATTCCACCTCACCCCTGTTAGTATGGCTATATCAAGAACTCTAACAACAGATTCTGGAAGGTATGTGGACAAAAGGGAACCCTACTTCATTGTTGGTGGGCGTTTAAACTTGTTCAACCACTTTGGAAAGTAATATGGAGATTCCTCAAAAGACTCCACATAGAGCTGTCCTATTTCCCAGCAATCCCACTTTTGGCATTTACCCAAATGATACAAACATGATTATTTTAAAGCTACGAGCACAACTGTGTTTATTGCAGCATTATTTACCATAGGTAAGATATGGAACCAACTCAGATGCCCCTCAGTAGATGAATAGATTAAGAAACTGTGGTATATATACAAAATGGAATTCTATGCCTCTATCAGAAAGAATGACGTTGCCCCATTTCCTAGGAAATAGAAGGACTTGGAAAAAATTTAATTAAGTGAAGTAAGCCAGGCCCAATGAAACATAGGTCCCATGATTTCCCTTATTTGCAGTAATGTATATTTGTGAGACAAGCAGAAACGGTCAGATCAGTTGATGTTAGGTGAAATGAACCTCAATATAAGTATTCAAATTTTTTTTCTTTCTTGTGATTGTTTCTAAAATTTATAAGATGATTTCTTTGTTGCTGTGTATGTTCCTACCCCACAATATAACCCCTGTTTTCACTATATTTGATGTTGGTATAATTTGTGGAGGGGAAGGGAAAAAACAAATAGTTTTAATAGGGATAAGATGGACCCATTGCAACAATGACCTATACAAGTCGTTTTGTTGAAAAATGAACTTTACAACTTTGGCCTGGGGGGAAAGTTGGGGACACATGGTGGTTGGATGAGAATGGATGTGAAAGGGAAACAGAGGAGGAGGCAAGAATGCTTGATAAGAAATGTACTTATTACTTTGCTCGTGTAATTGTAAGCCCTCTGTATAGTATTTTCACAATTAAAAAAAAAGAAATATAGTATTCAGGAAAAAATATATAGAATTAGGGGCTGGGAAGGTGGCTAATTTGTAGAGCACTAGCCTTGAATGCTTTAGGCCCTGGGTTCAATTCCTTGGCACCACATAAGCAAAAAGAAAAAAATCAGCAAGTGGCACTGTGGCTCAAATGGTAGAGCACTAGCCTTGAGTTGAAGAGATGAGGGACAGCGCCCAGGCCCAGAGTTCAAGCCCCATGACCGGACCCATGAATCATATATATAGAGAGAATTATAAGATATAAAAATACTTAAGACTCAGGATCATTGTAGCATTAACATTGTAGGATTAACAAATAAGTGCCTGCCCTGTATCTGTTGGATATATTTTCACTTCTGTTATAGTGTCCTTTCAATTATGAAAGGTTATCATTTGATGTTATCCGGTTCATTCTTGCTTTTCTTTATCCACTAATGTGCTTCCTGAGCAGGTAGGATTACAGGCAAGACACATTGGTGCATGTTTGTCTTTCAATATTTTAAGGGTTTTCCTCTTTCCTTTGAATTCAAACATTGTCCTGTCAGTAATTCTGCAAATTTTCAGATTGCTGTTCTCAAAGATGACAAGCATCTGTTTGATGGGTAATTGTCCTGTTCATTGTGTTTGACATAGTTTTCATTGTTTCTACTGATTTGCCCTTCCTAGTTATTTCATATGATGATTAGAATATTTAATATATAGACTTCGGTTTTGCCTCTATGGAGATTGTCAAAAGAATGTTTAAAAAGATTCTTATAGAGACAGCATTGTGAACTTTATACATAAAAACAAAAAAAAACTTTTAGTTGGTCTTTGGTCCTATGAAGAAATATTAAAAATAGGATTTAAATTATATGGGAATATATTTTTAAATGCCATAGGAATGAAAAATATGATAATCAGCAAAATTTTCCCTAGGTGACTGTCCCATTTATTCCCCCACCTCACTTTTCCCTGTTCTGGAGCCTAGAAAGGAAAAGGAAAATTGGTGTTGAACATTAAACATTGTGAAATTCTCAAACTAGATTTTTAGCTGTAGAGGGTTGGGATGTAGAACTGTGTTAGAGACCAAGCCTTTTATATGCAAAGCTCTGCTCTTGATCTTCAGCACTGAGAAAAGAGGAGGAGAAGGAGGAGGAGGAAGAGGAGGAGGAGGAGGAGGAGGAGGAGGAGGAGGAGGAGGAGGAGGAGGAGGAGGAGGAGGAGGAGGAGAAGGAAGAGGAGGAGGAAGAGGAAGAAGAAGAAGAAGAAGAAGAAGAAGAAGAAGAAGAAGAAGAAGAAGAAGAAGAAGAAGAAGAAGAAGAAGGAGAAGGAGAAGGAGAAGGAGAAGGAGAAGGAGAAGGAGAAGGAGAAGGAGAAGGAGAAGGAGAAGGAGAAGGAGAAGACAAAGAAGAAGAAGGAGGAGGAGGAGGAAGAGGAGGAAGAGGAGGAAGAGGAGGAAGAGGGGGAAGAGGAGGAAGAGGAGGAGGAAGAGGAAGAAGAGGAGGAGGAAGAGGAAGAAGAGGAGGAGGAGGAGGAGGAGAAGAAGAAGAAGAAGAAGAAGAAGAAGAAGAAGAAGAAGAAGAAGAAGAAGAAGAAGAAGAAGAAGAAGAGGAGGAGGAGGAGGAGGAGGAGGAGGAGGAGGAGGAGGAGGAGGAGGAGGAGGAGGAGGAGGAGGAGGAGGAGGAGGAGGAGGAGGAGGAGGAACAGGAGGAGGAGGAGGAGGAGGAAGAGGTACCGAATCAAATTTATCCACATTTTATTTAATGAATAATTATGGCTAAATAAGAGGTTCAAGTTTCATTTTGATCTTTACAGTAGTTCCTGTTTAGCCTCTGGATATATATTTCAAGTGGATACCTGAAATCCATGAAGTACTTTATAGAGTTATCCTTCAGTATCCAGAATTTCCACATCTAGGTGTTCAATCAACCAGAAATTTAAAATATTCAGTAAAAAATTTTTCCCCAAACATTCAATATATCAACTATTTACATACTGTTACATGTATGTTGGTAATAGATATAACCTTGATGTGATTTAAAGTGTAACTTACTTTGTATGCTATTTTCTATATGGGACTGGAGCCTATGCTGATTTTAGTATACTCAAACAATTCTGGAAGCAACACTGTAAATACCGAGATGACTATTTTAGGATTTTACCTAAACAAATATAGTTACAATAAAGCTTCAGGTATAAATTAGGTACAGTAAGACAATTATAACAGTACCTAATAAAAATAGAAAAATTGTAACCATATACTGTAAAAAAAAAAAATAATGTGAAATGGATGTGGAAGTGCATACCTGAAATTCCAGGAAACAGAAGCCTAGGCAGGAAAATAATCAAAGATATATACAGTGAAATTTTAGCTCCAAAAGAACCCACAAAAACTAAAATAAAGGTATTATGTGAATGTGGTCTCTTTCAAATTATGAGATGTTTTTCCATTAATCTTTTCAGAACAGTGGAGCACAGGTAACTTGTTGGGTCTTTGTCTTTCCCAGGAAACAAGAAAGACAGAGGGGTCTGAGGAAAGGTAAGTGTGGTGCTTGCCCATTCTCCAGCCTCCCTCAAACCGGGAGACAATCAGACACAGCGGGGAGCCAAGTCAAGCAGGAAGAAAACTCATTTATTAACAGAGTGCAGCCCTTTTTAAAGCCTAGAAAAGCAGGTGGCATGGCAGGGGAGGAAGATGAATCAATCACTGTCAAGGTCACACCCTATCATACACCTAAGCCTTCACAGGCTGGTTAAGCACTGAACATAAGGTAAATTCGGCTCTGCCCACTCAACTCCCTCTCAGCGCCATCTTTGCTGACTATGTGCTCTTCAGTAACTAACTACAGAAGGGGAAAATATAGTGGAGGGGACTATTGTATAATTGTTTTGTGAAGAGAAAAACGTATCTTATTTAAAGGTTATTTTCTGAGAAGAACAACCATGCACAATTCTTTTGCCTTTTTCTGAAACTCTAAGATATTTCTCCCCTCCCAACTAACCATCTTCCCACCTGGGTACTGGAAAGGACAAGCACTCCCAAACTAGCTTAGCTGTGCCATCAAGTCTTTCCATGGCAACAATTCTTGATAAGAAATGTACTCATTACCTTGCTCAGGTAATTGTAACCTCTCTGTATGGTATTTTCACAATTAAAAAGAAAAAGCAGAAGTACAAACATGATTTATTCCTGAACAATCAAGCTTCCTGTAGCCTGTTTCGCTCTTCCTATTTTGCTCCCAGATGCCCAGGAGACCCTGGTTTGAAGACATATTCTGTATTGTCAGGTGTGTGAGATAAATGACTTCCTTAGAAAAAAATGTAAATTTGAAGATTGAAATTGAGAAGGGAAATCAAACTCTTCCTTCTTTTTTACTAAGGACCAGAAAACAATGATAATGTGCTTACATGCTGAGAGTAAGTAACTTTTGCCACCTGTGGTAATAAATTTAATTTTTTTTTATGTTTTAATATTTATTTTTATTGTATATATACTGTACAGAGGGGTTAGAGTTATATGAGTAAGGTAATGAGTCCATTTCCTGTCGAGTATTGTTACCCCCTCCTTTGTTTTCCCCTACCATCTCTTCTCTTCGCACTTTCCCAACTTCTACCCCACCCCAAGCTGTAAATTTCATTTTGATGCTGTTTTGAAATGTATCTGACATGTGTCCTGACCCCTAATTCCTTATTTTCTGAAAGCACCACCTATTCAGAAATTCTGATTTGTGCTGTCAATATTTACTTCCTGTAAAATGTAGTTGCTTGGATATTTTGATTTTGTGAAAGCTTGGTTAGTTTGATATTGTTCTCTCATTTAAATTATAAGCAAGTAAAAATGAATTGAACCTGATTAAATGAAGTTCTTTCTGCCCATTTACTCTGGTACAGATTTCTCTGATTAGGAAATCTGCATTTTAAGTCATTCTGGACGCCTAACTAGATCTGTGTATATGAACGAATCAATAAGAGTTGCAGACTTTGCCACATTGATTTTGGAGCAAAAAATTACAGCTGATAACTGAGCAATAATTCAGAAGACAGCTGAGGCTGAAGCCATCAGCCCTCCTGCTTGTGTTCAGTTCCAAATCTCTTCTAAAACACCCCTCACTTCCCATGCAGGGGTTTCTTTTTCTATCCAAAAAGGTTTCTGGAGCTTCATCTTATGCTGCCTCCTAGTATGCCAACATGAGGGGAGTCAAAGCAAGCAAGGCAGATGTGGCAGAGGCATTTTTCTTGGTCGGTTGCGGGGCCTGAATTCTGGGACTGGGCATTGTCCCTCACCTCTTCAGCTCAAGTCTGAAACTGCTAATCTAAACAGCTGCATATATCAACTAGATTTAACAGACATCTATTGAATATTTCACCCAGCAGCATCAGAATACACGTTTTTCTCTGCAGCAATAGAACATTTTCCAAAATAGACCACAAAGCAATCTTGTCCAAATTCAGAAACATTTAAATTATACCTTGCATTCGCTCACACCACAAGGGAATAGAATTAGAACTCAACACCAAAAACCACCAAAGAAAGTCCTGTAACACATGGAGGCTAAACAACACACTGTTGAATCATCAGTGGGTCAGGGAAGAGATTAGAAAGGAAATTCAAATGTTCATGATATTCAACAAAAATGAGCACACAAATTACCAACTCTTCTGGGACAGAGCAAAGACAGTACTCAGAGGCGAGTTTATAGCTTTGAGATCCTACATCAACTAATTGGAGAGATCTAAAACCAACAATTTAATGAGTCATCTGAACCTCCTTCAAAAAGAGCAGCAAGATAAACCCTAATCCAGGAGATGGAAAGAAATAATTAATATTAAATCAGAATTAAACTAATTAGGATCCAAGAAAACCAGAGAAAGAATCAACAAAACAAAGAGTTGGTTCTTCAACAAAATTAACAAAATTGACAGACCCTTAGCAAATCTTATCAGGAAAAGAAGCAGACTCACCCAAAGAAATAAACTCAGAGATGAGAATGGAAACATCACCAGAGAAACAACCAAGATTCAGAACATTAAAAGGGAATACTTATCAAAACTATGCTAATAAGATTGAGAACTTGACAGAAATGGACCTTTTCCGAGCAAATATTGACATGCTGAAACTAAACCAAGATGAGTTAAAATATTTTAACAGGCCCATTTAAAACATTGAGATAGAAACAACAATAAGAGAAGTCCCATCTAAGAAAAGCCCAGGACCAGAAAGATTTGCAGCAGAATTCTACAAGGCCTTTAAAGCAGAGCTGACACCAATAGCCCTTCAATGAAATTGAAAGAGAAAGTGCACTACTACATAGAACTCATTCTATGAAGACATCATAACCCTTATCCCAAAACCAGTCAGGGACTCTTCAAAAAAGAGAACTGTAGACCCATTTTTTTTGTCAGTCATGGGGCTTGAACACTGGGCCTGGGCACTGTCCTTCAGTTCTTCAACTCAAGGTGAGGGCTCTACCACTTGAGCTACAGCGTCACTTCCGTTTTTCCTGTGGTTTATTGGAGATAGGAGTCTCACAGTCTTTCCTGCCCGGGCTGGCTTTGTACCGTGATCCTCAGATCTCAGCCTCCTGAGTAGCTAGGATTACAGGCATGAGCCACCAGCCCCCGGCTGACCCATTTCTTTCATGAACATTGATGCAAAATTTCTGACAAAATTTTGGCCAATCGACTTCAACAATTCATGCAAAAAATCAAACACCACGATCAAACAGGATTGATTTCAGGGGTGCAAAGCTGGTTCAATATATGCAAATCAATTAATAAAATTTATCACATCAACAAGACCAAGGATAATAAACACATGGTTATCTCAATAGACGCAGAAAAGGCATTTGGCAAGATTCAACACCCATTGATAATGAAGACTCTGGAAAAACTAGGAATCCAGGGATCATTCCTCAATACAATAAAGGCTGTATATGACAAACCTACAACCAGCATTATACTTAATGGTGAAAAACTAAAGCCATTTTCTCTTAAATCAGGAATGAGACAAGGATGTCCGTTCTTACCACTCATCTTCAATCTAGTATTAGAATGCCTAGATACAAAAAAGAGACAAGATGCAAACATAAAATGGATCCAAAAAGGGAAAGATGATGTAAAACTCTCCCTTTTTGCAGATGGAATGGTCTTGTATTTAAAGAATCCCACTGACTCCACTCCCAAATTATTCTACCTTATTCAAAACTTGGGCAAAGAAACAGGGTATAAATTTAACCCTCAAAAATCAATGGCTTTTCTGTATGCCAAGAATGAGAAAAGTGTGGCTGAAATCAGGAAAGCCACTCCATTCATAATAGCTCCACAAAAAATAAAATACCTAGGAATTAACTTAACCAAAGAATTGAAGGACCTCTATGATAAAAACTTCAAAAATCTGAAAAAGGAAATCAAAACAGAACACAGAAAGTGGCAGAAACTCCCCTGCTCCTGGATTGGAAGGAACAACATCATGGAAATGGCAGTACTTCTCAAGGCTATTTACAAATTCAATGCAATACCTATCAATATCCCAAATTGATTCTTCAAGGAATAGAAGAGACAATCCAAAAATTCATATGGAACAATAAAAGACCCTGGATAGCATAAAAGATCCTTTACAGAAGGAAAAGTGCTGTAGGAATATCAATACCAAATTTCAAACTCTACTACAACACTATAGTAATCAAAACAACTTGGTAATGGCACAAGAACAGACCTCAGGACCAATGGAATAGAATTGAACCTACAGATATATAGCCATCTAATTTTCGATAAGGAAGCTAAATAATTAGAATGGAAGAAAGATAGACTCTTTAGTAAATGTTGCTGGCAAAATTGGTTAATCACGTGGTAGAAAACTAAACCTAGATTCTTATATATCACCCTGCACAAGAATCTACTCCAAATGGATCAAAGACCTCGGAGTCAAAGCAGACACTCTGAAAACATTACAGGATGGAGTAGGAGAAACCCTAAGTCTCCTTTGCGCAGGCCAAAATTTTCTTAATAGAGACCCAGAAATACAACAAATCAAAGAAAATTTGGACAAATGGGATTGCATGAAATTGCAGAGCTTCTGCAAGGCAAAGAACATAGCTACCATGATCGATAGAAAGTCCACGGATCGGGAGATGATCTTCACTAGCCATACAACGGGCAAGGGTCTCATATCTAAAATATAACTGGAACTCAAAAAATTAAATCCCCCAACAACAAATCCTCAGAGAAACAACTGCCCAATGAATAAATGGGCTAAAGACTTAAAGGGAAACTTCTCTGAAGAGGAAAGAAGGCTTGCCGATAGACATATGAAGAAATTCTCAACCTCTCTAGCTATAAAGAATTGCAAATCAACCCAACATTGAGATACCACCCCAGCCCAGTTAGAACAGCTATAATAAAGAACTCTAATAACAACTGATACTGGAGGAGTTGGGGAAAGAAGGGAATCTTCCTGCATTGTTCATGGGAGTGTAAACTTGTTCAACCACTTTGGAAAGTAGTATGGAGGTTCCTCAAAAGACTCCACATAGAGCTCCCTATTTCCCAGCAATCCCACTTTTGGGCATTTAGCCAAATGATCACAAACAAGACCATACTAAAGTTGACAGCACAACTATGTTTATTGCAACATTATTTACCATAGATAAGATATGGAACCAACCCAGATGCCCCTCATTAGATGAATGGATCTAGAAAATGTGGTAGATATACACAATGCAATTCTATGCCTCTATCAGAAAGGATGACATTGTCCCATTTGTTAGGAAGTGGAAATACTTGGAAAAAATTAAGTGAAGTAAGCCAGGCACAAAAATATTGGTCCCATGGTTTCCCTTATTTGCAATAACTAGTATGTTTTTGAGACAAGCAGAAAAGGTAAGATAAGCTAATGTTAGGTGAAATGAACCCGAAGATAAGTATTGAAATGTTGTTTTTTCTTTCTTGCAATTGTTTCTGGCATATTTAGAAGATTATTTCTTTGTTGCTTTGTATGTCCCTCCCCCATGTTATAACCACTGCTTCCATTTTATTTGATATTGGTATAATTTGTGGAGGGAATGGGCAAAAAACAACCTTTAAATTGGGATACGTTGTACCCACTGCAACAATGAGCTATACAAGTTATTATGTCCAATAACGAACTTTACAACTTTTGCCAGGGGCGGAGTGTTGGGGGGTTGGAGAGGGAAGATCGGAAGGGATGAGAAGTGGAATCAGGAGGAGGCAAAAATGCTTGATAAGAAATGTACTCATTACCTTACCCATGTAATTGTAACCCCTCTGTACGGCATTTTGCAAAAAAAATAAAAAATAAAAACCTTTGTCAGAATAATGTCAAAAAGTTTTTGACAGAATAATCATTAGTGTATCACCTAGAATCTGGATATGGTTGGTAACTCTAGAGGATTTTCTCATACTTTCAGAATTTTTGTAAACATAAGTCAAATGAGGTGTTTTATACCTATAATCCCAACTACTCTGAAAATGGAAATGTCAATAGTTGCAGTTCAAGGTCAAGCTGGAAAACATACAAGAGACCTCCAGCTCAATCAATAAAAGCTGGTTGTACCAATATGTGGCTGTCATCCTACCTATGTTGAACATAAAACTAGGAAGTACACTATCCAGGTAGCCTAGGAATAAACAAATACAAGATTCTATCTCAAACACCAACAAAGCAAAAATGGCTGTATGTGACATGGTTCAAGTGGTCAGATGCCTGCCTGGCAAATGCAAGCCTCTGAATTTGAATCCAAGTACATACCTCAAAAAATTAAAAATAAACAATATGAATTAATTCTCTAAATCACTTCTCAGTGCAATTATCTTATGTATTCCTCAAATAATCTGGTTGTGAAAGCAGAGAATTGATTAAACCAGATCAATATAATAGGTGAAATGAACCCAAGGATAATTATTGAAATGTTTTTTTTTCTTGCTTGCAATTGTTTCTAACATATTTATAAGATTATTTCTTGGTACTTGGAATGCCTAGCTTCTTCATGGCTCATAGGCTGGTGTGCTCTTGTGGACCCATTCACCAATTAGGCCTGCTAGGCCCGAGTTCATATCCCAGCCCTGCCAAAAGATTCATCTTGATGTCAGAAGCAAATCGTTGCCCTGTTTTCCTTTCCTGTGCAACTCCTGAGCTTCAGCTAGGATGGAGAATGCATGGGCCACCCTGTGGTCATGGGAATAACTTGTTATACATGTCAGCCAAGTTGTACCTGTCATATACTCAAGAAAATACAAAATACATCCATGAATAGCATACAAAATAAAGACAATAACTACACTTAATATACGATGCAGTCCACACACGGATGTGAATATACATACCATGTTTCAATGATGCATTGAGGACTATTTTGGCCTCCCTGGGGCTCAATCTCAGTTCCTGGGAAGAGCCCAGCTCCTTACTGGCTCACAGTCTGGTGTGATCATGTGGACCCAATGGGCAGTTGGGCTGCTTAGGCCTCGAGTTCGAATCCCAGCACTGACCAAAATTCACCCTGATGTGAGAAGCCAGTCATTGCACCCGTTTTCATGTGCTGTGCAAATTCTGGGTCTCAGCTAGGATAGAGAAGGTATAGGCAACTCTATATTCATGGGAATAGGTTGTAATCCAGTTCACCACAGTTATATCTGTCAACCTATACTCAAGAAAATACACAAGGGCTGGGAAGGTGGCTCAGTGGTAGAGCATTTGCCTTGCATGCTCAAGGCCCTGGGATTGATTCCTCAGTACCACATAAGCAAAGAGAAAAAAGCTGGAAGTGGACACTGTGGCTCAAGTGGTAGGGCACTAGCCTTGAGCTGAAGAGCTGAGGGACAGCATCCAGGCCCAGAGTTCAGGACCCACGACCGGACCCACCCCCCAAAAAAGAAAATACACAATACATCAATGACTAAGACACAAAATAAAGAGAATGACTACACCAAATGCAAGATGTCGCCCACTCATGTTTGGAAATATAGATCCTTTGTTTAATTATGAATTTATGACTGTATTGGCCCCCACCAGGACTCCATCTCAGGTCCCAGGAATGGCCTACCTCCTTAGTGCTTCACAGGCTGGTGTGCTCACCATGACCCATTCACCAATTGGGCCTGCTAGGCCTTGAGTTCAAATTCCAGGACTGCCAAAAGATTCATTCTAATGTGAAAAGCCTGGGTTGCTCATGTTTTCCTGTTCTGTGAATGTCCTGAATCTCATTGAGGATGGAAAATGTTAAATAAGCAACTCAATAGCCATGGGAATAGGTTGTCATCCATGTAAGCACAGTTATATCTGTCACCATATTCAATAAAATTCACAATACCTCCATGAATAAGATAAATAGAAAATTAATAAAAAGTGTAACTACACTGAATGCAAGATGCATACCACACCTGTAGGTAAATACAGATCCTATGTTTAAAAAAGGTGGGCTTGCTATTTTGTCCAGTGCTGGGGCTTCAAATCAGGCCCTAAACCAGACCTGACATTCTAGTCTTCAAGGATGGTGAGCTTCCCCTTCTCCCTCAGTGCAACAGAGCTATCCAAATCTGAATTCAAATCCCAGTGCTCACAAAAGTTTCATTCTGATGTCAGAAGCCAGTTGTTTCACACGTTTTCCTCTTCTGTGAAAGTCCTGAGTCTCAACCAACAAGAGAAATTCATAAGCAACCCTATAACCATAGGAACAGGTTGTCATCCATGTCAGCAAAGTTATACCTGTCACCATATTTACTAAAATACACAATACCTCCATGAAATAGAGACAAAATAAGGAGAAGAAATTCACCGAACACAAGATTCTCTACACACATGTGTGTCAATATAGATCGTATGTTTAAATTATGAATTCATGACTATAGTGGACCACCCTGGCAATCAATGTCAGATCCTGGGAATGGCCTAGCTCGTTAGTTGCTCACAGGTTAATGTGTTCACCTTGACTTATTGGCCAATTGGTCCTACTAGGTCCTGAGTTAAGATCCCAGCACTACCAACAAGTGGATCGTGGAGTAAGAAGCTAAGTGTGAAACTTATTTTCCTTTTCTCTGAATATCCTGGGTGATCCTGAGAATCCTGGCATGATGGAGAATATTTCTATAAATCTACATGCTCTATGATAGGATGTCATCAATGTAATAAATTTAAGGGGTTTCATCTTAGTACAATCAATGGTAAATAAATGAATAAAACAAAAAATACAAGAACAACCACACCAAACATGTATGGACTGAACATCTACAGGTAAATATAAATCCTATCTTTACAATGTATATAAATAGTATGTATCCAGGGCTGGGATTGAATTCAGGACTAGTGAACAGGCCTAACTTTCTTTTTTTTTTTTTTTTTTGGTCGGCCGTGGGGCTTGAACTCTGGGCCTGGGCGCTGTCCCTCAGCTCTTCAGCTCAAGGTGAGTGCTCTACCACTTGAGCTACAACGCCACTTTCGGTTTTCTGGTGGTTTATTGGAGATAGGAGTCTCACGGTCTCTTCTACCCGGGCTGGCTTTGAACCGCGATCCTCAGATCTCAGCCTCCTGAGTAGCTAGGATTACAGGCGTGAGCCACTAGCGCCCGGCAGGCCTAAATTTCTTATCTTCAAATACGGTGATCATCCCCTTTATCCAAATTGCTGCAAATTTACCCAGATACTGAGTTCAAAACCAAAGCCTGGAAGAATAAAGAGTGTGAACTGCAAGCCAGGGAACTAATTTTTTTTTTTTTATTTTACTTTTCTCAATATCGCGCTTGAACTCAGGTCGTGGCAACTCTGCCTCACCTTTGATCACGTTAGGCTGGGTTGCAGCCACAAGATCTCCAGCTCCTCCTGGGATCCTAGACCCCCAGGCCTTGCAGGGAAAGCAATGCACAGAAAAAATATGGCCATTTTATGTTTTCTTCCTTTGCATGGTGACCCTAATGGGCCTGAATGACACTGTTGCAAATGGTACTTCACCTTGCATGGCTGAAGGCTGCCAGACTATCAGGGATGCCATAGGCCCACGTGGCAACATAGGCCCTGATTTCGAATCCCTGTCCTAACACCAACCAATGGCAGGAGCTACTAAGAAAATGGTTCCCATCCACAGGATTAACAATGGAATATTATCAATGTCAAGGTTCAATGAGTGGATCATGCATGATGCTCCTATAAAATTAGACAGCATGATTTCAGGAGGCTGATTCATTTTATTCAATATTTATGAAGCATTAAAAGAATATTATTACTTAAAGGAACTCAATAATTTCAGGACACTGATTTCATTAATAGTTTAAGGATGAAAACAATTATATTACACTAATTAAAATTAATTACATTGAGGCATAATTAATACCCAGGATTTGGAAGGAATGTAGTCTATATAACTGAATAATGTATAGACATCTCTGACATGCTATAAAGTTATATTTATTAGCGTACTGCCATCTGCATGTCAATCTTTTCTTATTTTGGTCACCCCTAGGGCTTGATCTGAGGTCCTGGAACAGCATGTCATCTGAATTTGCCACAGGATGGCATGCTAACACTCACCCATTCATTAATTGGGCCTTGAAGGCTTGTAGGTCTTGAGTTCAGATGCCAGCACTCCCAAAAATGAATCGTGGAGTAAGAAGATGATGGTGACACGTTTTCCTTTTCTGTGAAAGTCCTGGGTGTCAGGTATGAAGTGGAATACATATGCAGACCTATATCCTATGTAATCAATGTAATCAATGTTTTATGTTCCATAATAGTCAATAAAATAAATGGTCAATATATGAATAAAACAAAAAAATATAATAACTACACTGAATGCAATATGGAGTCAACATATGTATATAAATATAAATCATATATTTAAATTGTACATGAATAGGATGTTTTCTAGTGTTGGAGATCTATTTTAGGCATAAGGAACACACCTGAATTTCTTGACTTTAAGGAGGCCAGCTTCCCATTCCCACACAGTGCAACAGAGTTACCAAGACATTGAGTTTCAATCCCAATCCTGGCAGAAAAATGGTAACTTTGCACTATGTGAGGCCCAATTCTTAAGCATTTCATTATGCCTACATTTTATGAATGTGATTGTTTAACTGCTTAATAAAGAATTAACTAAAATCAATCAGTGTTCTATAACATAATTGTGTATAATTTTATCCTAGAATCATTCAAGAACTGCCCATTCAATCATATGGATAGGAATGAGTTCGTTAAGATCTCCAGCCATTTGGAGGTGGCAGGACCAGGATTCCAACTGTGAGCTCCAGCTCCCACCACTTCAACCTGGGAATAGGGTACTCACCGGTCTGTCCAAGAATATCAGCAAGACCAATGATTAGACAGGAACCAGGGATTCAAAGCAGTCCTCCTTGATACTTACAAGGCTGTGATGGGAAGATCATGGTAAAAGTCATCGTAGTCAGGAATGTCCTTGAACTTCACTCCAACTTCAGTGTCAACAAAGCCAGAAGCCCTGTGGCTCCAGTGTGGAGGGCGAGCCTTGAGCAAAAGCAGTGCCTAGACTGTGCCCAGATCCTGAGTTCAAGGTCCGGGTCTGGCAACAAACAGACATACAGAAGAATCTGTGCAGCCATCCAGCTAAAGCAGGTCACCCTCTCATCTCCAACTGAATTGGACATTGTTCCCTGGGAAAAGGGCTGGGGGAGCTGCTATCTTCTTGACTATGCCCATGCTGCTTGCATCACAGAATTCCGGCCACACCCCCATTCTTTCATGGTTATTTCTGACCAATGGGATACAAGAATGGTGACCATGCCCACATTCCATGCTGCCTAGTAGCACCCAGGATTCCCACTGTTAGTTTACACCACTACCAGGAGTTGAGGAAGGTAGAGGTGCCTGAGTGGTGAGGAAGAGACTCAAGCAACTTTGGAGTATACTAGGAAATTGAGATGCCTGCCCGCATCCCGGATCCCTCCCCACCTTCCCAAGTTGCTGGATTTCAAACCTCTGGCAATGTTGTACTGCCAGCCCATCTAAAGCCTTGACCTGGTCCCTGGCTCTGGTTCTCTGCTCTTGGCCCATGTGTTTGCAATGCTGCTGCCATTGCTGCTTGCCCCACCTGGAGCAAACTCCAGCAGCTTTTCCCAGCAGCACAGGTGAGTGGCTGCCCCCAAATCACCACTACCAGGAATCAGACACCCCTCTGGGGGCACCATGACCCCCTGCTTATTTCCTCACCCTGACTCTGAGGAGCCACCTTTCTGTCTTGGGCATTTCTGAAACAGAGACTCAATATATGCTCTGGTTGGACTGGATCAAGGTCCTCCTATCTGTGACAGGTATGCTCCACCAGGCCTGGTCCTCTGTAGTTGGGATGGTAAACATGTAGCGCCAAGCTCAGTAATCGATTTAGATGGATTATCCCAAACTTTTAGTCCACAGCAGCCAAATCTTGACCACAGGTGAAGCTCTGGGTAGGGCCACAACCATCAGAACTCATTCTCCTCACAGGACAGTTTGAGGAAACAAGGGATTTATACAGAGGGAATCTCTGGAGCATGGCTTGGCATGGAGGGAGTGGCATTCAGAGAAGATTCTGCAATTCTGTGAGCAAATGACAGGAAGATACCCGGAAAGGGCTCAGGTGGGGCCAGTTATTAATCATGCAACAGCTGGGGATTTTGAAACAAAACATGGCTCTCTTTCATCATTACCCTCTCCCCATGAGGAAGGGGATCCTTCACTGTGTTGAATTTTGCATCTGGGGAAACCGAGGCACAGAGAAGTCAGGTGACCTCCTTATGACTTCAACTTCACAGGAAGCTGGGCCTGACTTGAATACCATGCTCCCTAGGACAATGGGTGCTATTCAATCCACTTCTTGTGGTAGGAAGTCCACTTCTTGTCAGTTGTGGGGCTTGAACCCTAGGCATGGGCACTGTTCCTGAGCTCCTCAGCAAAAGGCTAGTGTTCTACCACTTGAGCCCACAGCACCAATTCTGGTTTTCTGGTGGTTCTTTGGAAATAAAAGAAAGACGTTCCTGTGGGGGCTGTCTATGAACCATGATCCTCATATGTCAGCCTCCAGTGTAGTTAGGATTAGAGTTCTGAGCCACTGGCACCCAACTTAATTTTAATTCTGATTTCTCTCTCTCTCTCTTTTATAAAAACTGGTTGAATAGGTGCTGGAGTAAGGGGTCCAGCATCCCCATATGGCTGGAATACAAGGTGACCCTCTCATTCTGGAGGTGGGCTGTGGGTCAGGAGCTGTCTCACTCAGCCTGTTGAAACAGCTCCCTGAGGTAAGCCCCACTGTGCCCTGGCTAGATCATGAAATTCATTGTCAATCGAGCCTTACTGGGCTTATTGTATTGTATTGCTTTCTACATCAATTTCTAGCACTTGGCCAAACTTATGATACATAGTTATGGAATGAAAATGTAATGTCTTCTTAAGAAAGTCATTTAGGGATCTGGGAATGTGGCTTCATGGTATGGTGTTTGCCTAGCATGCATGAAACCCTGGGTTCAATTCCTCAGTAAAACAGAAAAAAGAAAAACACTAGAAGGAATGCTGTGCCTCAAGTGGTAGAGTGCTAGCCTTGAAGAAAAAAAAGCTCAGGAATAATTCCCTACCCCTGAGTTTAAGCCTGGACTGGAAAAAAATTAGTAAATGGAAAAGAAAGAACACATACTTGAAATATATAATTGCTACTTCTGTACTGACACCTGATAATAGCCCCTAATTCATGTATTTTACTTATGTTAGGATACTGTGTTAAAAAATTTTTGTTCATTAAGTCACAGCAATTAATGCCAGGAATATGCTTAATTGTCAGCTGAAGATTAATTCTGGAAATTCAAGGATTCCAGGATTTTGTGTCATCACTGCTAATCACAAAGTGAAAAGTAGTCTAAGTGTGATTTTGAAATCTTTTTGATCAGTTTTGGCATCAAAAAGGCAGAAGCTAATTAATAGTTGTGACAGAAAATAAGGAGTAACTCCAGATGGAAGGAAAAAATGATACTAAATAAGGTATACCAGAAACTGGTCTAGAGAACCATTTTTGGTTATTGAAGAACTAGTTGTCAACTAGGATTTTCCTTGTTGCCATTAGGATTCTAAATCTCTTAGGCTAGTTCTTAATCTCTGCGTGATACATGTAAACCCTTCTTTTTTTTTACTTGTGTACATTTTTTTTCTTTTTTCTTTTTATTATTTTTTATTTTTTTAATTTAATTTTTTATTTTTTGTGATCATATTGTACAGAGGGGTTACAATTACATGGGCAAGATTACGAGCAAATTACTTATCAAAAATTGCAGCCTCCTCCTTTGTTTAACCTTCATATCCCTTCCCAGCCTTCCCCCCCCCCCCCCGTCCCCCTACCTAATCCTCCCCTCCCCCTGGCAACAAAGTTGTAAAGTTCGTTTTTGACATGACAACTTGTACGACTCATAGTCGCATCGGGCCCACCTTTATCCTTAAAAGACTTGTTTTCCCCCATCTCCTCCACAAATTATACCGACATCAAATATAGTGAAAGTTGGGGTTATAGTGTGGGAGAGGGACATACAAAGCAACAAAGAAATAATCTTATAAATGAGTTAGAAACAAATGCATAAAAGAAAAAAAATTAAATACATATTTAAGGGTTCATTTTCCTAACATCACATTATCTGAACTTTCATGCTTGACTCATACATATACTAGATATTGCAAATAAGGAAAACCATGGGACCTATGTTTCCTTGGGCCTGGCTTACTTCACTTAATATAATTTTTTCCAAGCCTTTCCATTTCCTAACAAATGGGGAAATGTCATTCTTTCTGATGGAGGCATAGAATTCCATTGTGTATATATACCACATTTTCTTGATCCATTCATCTACTGAGGGACATCTAGGTTGGTTCCAGATCTTATGTATGGTAAATAATGCTGCAATAAACATAGTTGTGCTGGCAAATTTAGTGTGGTCTTGTTTGTAAATATCTGAATAAATGCCCAGAAGTGGTTTTGCTGGGTCATAGGGGAGCTCTATGTGAAGTCTTTTCAAAAACCTCCATGCTGATTTCCAAAGTGGTTGAACAAGTTTATACTGCAACCAACAATGAAGTAAGGTTTCCTTCTGTCCACATCCCCTCCAGCATCTGTTGTTGTTATAGTTCTTGATTATAGCCATTCTAACTGGGGTGAGGTGGTATCACAACGTTGCTTTGATTTGCATTTCTTTTATGGCTAGGGAGGTTGAGCATTTCTTCATGTGTCTATTGGCCATCCTTCTTTCTTCTTCAGACAAGTTTCTCTTCAAGTGTTTAGCCCACTTATTTATTGGAAAGTTGTTTCTTTGAGGATATGTTGTTGGGGGATTTAATTTTTCGAGTTCCAAGTATGTTTTAGATATGAGACCCTTGTCTGTTGTATTGCTAGTGAAGATCTTCTCCCAATCCGTGGGCTTTCTATTGATCTTGCTAGCTATGTCCGTTTCCATGCAGAAGCTCTGCAACTTCATGCATTCCCATTTGTCTAACATTTCTTTGATTTGTTGTGTTTCCGGGTCTCTATTAAGAAAATTTCAGCTTGAGTAAAGGAGGCATAGGTTTTCTCCTATTCCATCCTGTAATGTTTTTAGAGTGTCTGCTTTGACTCCGAGGTCTTTGATCCATTTGGACTTGATTCTGGTGCAGGGTGATATATAAGGATCTAGTTTTAGATTTCTACAAGTAGTTAACCAATATTGCCAGCACTATTTACTGAAGAGGCTATCTTTCTTCCATTCTATTATTTTAGCTCCCTTATCGACGATTAATTGGCTATAGGTCTGTAGGTTCATTGCTGGGTTTTCAATTCTATTCCATTCGTCCTGAGGTCTGTTCTTATGCCAGTACCAAGCTGTTTTGATTATTATGGCTTTATAGTAGAGTTTGAATTTTGGTATTGATATTCCACCAGCAGTGTTCTTTCCATTGAGGAGCGTTTTTGGTATTCGGGGGTCTTTTATTGTTTCATATGAAATTTTGTATTGCCTCTTTTATTTCCTTGAACAATGAGGTTGGAATTTTGATAGGTATTGCGTTGAATTTGTAGATAGCCTTGGGAAGTATTGCCATTTTCACGATGTTAATCTTTCCAATCCAGGAGCATGGGGGGTTTGCCATTTTGTAAGTTATGTTTTGATTTCCTTTTTCAAGATTTTAAAGTTTTCATCATAGAGGTCCTTCAGTTCTTTGATTAAGTTAATTCCTAGGTATTTTATTTTTTGAGGGGTTATTAAAAATGGAGTTACTTGCCTAATTTCAGCCACAATTTTCATTGTTGGCATACAAAAAAGCCATTGATTTTGAGGGACTAATTTTATACCCTGCTCCTTTGCCAAAGTTTTGAATCAGCTTGAGTAATTTTGGAGTGGAGTCTATGGGATTCTTTAAATACAAGATCATGTCATCTGCAAAGAGGGAGAATTTTATTTCTACTTTACCTATTTGGATTCCCTTTATGTGTGCAGCTTGTCTTATTGCTGTAGCTAGCCATTCTAATACTAGATTGAAGAGAAGTGGAGAGAGTGTACATCCTTTACTTATTCATGAGTTGAGAGTAAATGGCTTTAGTTTTTCACCATTAATTATAATGTTGGCTGTAGGTTTGTCATATACAGCCTTTATTATATTGAGGAATGTTCCATGGATTCCTAATTTTTCCAAAATCTTCATTATAAAGGGGTGTTGGATCTTGTCGAATGTTTTTTCTGCATCTATTGAAATAACAATGTCGTTCTTACCCTTGCACCTGTTGATGTGATGAATAATATTAATTGATTTGCATATATTGAACCAGCTTTGCATCCCTGAAATGAATCCTGTTTCATCGTGGTGTATTATTTTTTGGATGAATTGTTGAAGTCGATTGGCCAAAATTTTGTTGAGAAGTTTTGCATCAATGTTCATCAAAGAAATGCGTCTATAATTCTCTTTCTTTAATGAGTCCCTGCCTGGTTTGGGATGAGGGTTATGATGGATTCGTAGAATGTGTTCTGTCGTGAAATTTCTCTTTCAATTTCATTGAAGAGTTGGAGGAGTATTGGTGTGAGCTCTGCTTTGAAGGCCTTGTAAAATTCCGCTGTAAAACCATCTGGTCCTGGACTTTTCTTAGCTGGGAGGTCTCTTATTGATGTTTCTATTTCAATGCTTGATATGGGCCTGTTAAGATGGTTTAACTGATCTTGGTTTAGTTTTGGCATGTCAATATTTGCTAGGAAAATATCCATTTCTCTCAATTTCTCAAACATATTAGCATAAAGTTTTGAGAAGTATTCCCTTATAATGTTCTGAATCTTGGTTGTTTCCATGGCGATATTTCCATTTTCATCTCTGAGTTTATTTATTTGGGTGTGTTCTCTTCCTTTTCTGATAAGATTTGCTAAGGGTCTGTCAATTTTGTTAATATTTTTGAAGAATCACCTCTTTGTTATGTTGATTCTTTCTATAGTTTTTTGGATTCAAATTCATTTAATTCTGATTTAATTTTAATTATTTCTTTCCATCTACTGGATTGGGGTTTATAATGCTGCTCTTTTTCAAGGGGGTTCAGATGACTCATTAAATTTTTAGATTCAGATCTCTCCAATTTGTAGATGTAGGAGCTCAGAGCTATAAACTTGCCTCTGCATACTGCCTTTGCTGTGTCCCAGAGGAGCTGGTAAATTGTGTGCTCATTATTATTAAATAGCATGAACATTTGAGTTTCCTTTCTAATCACTTCATGAATCACTCCTGATTCAGCAGTGTGTTGTTCAGCTTCCATGTATTACTGGACTTTCTTTGGTGGCTTTTGGTCTTGATTCTAATTTTATTCCTTTGTGGTCAGAGAGAATGCAAGGTATAACTTCAATGTTTCTGAATTTGGACAAGCTTTCTTTGTGGCCTAAAATGTGTTCTATTTTAGAAAATGTTCCATGTGCTGCTGAGAAAAACTTATATTCTGATGCTGCTGGGTGAAATGTTTGGTAGATGTCTATTTAATCTAGTTGATCTCTGCAGCTGTTTATATCTGCAGTTTCTCTGTTGAGTTTTTGCCGAGTTGATCTATCTAGTTGGGAGATTGGGGTGTTAAAATACCCAACAATTAATGTCTTTGGATCTATGTGGGATTTGAGGGAAAGTAGTGTTTCTTGAATAAATTTGGGTGCTCCATTGTTTGGCAGTTAGATACTTAGAATTGTAATATCCTCCTGAAGGAGAGATCCCTTAATTAGTATGTAGCAACCTTCTTTATCTCTTCTCACAAATTTTAATATGAAGTCTATTTTATCTGATATTAGGATTGCAACTCCTGCCTGATTATGAGGGCCATTTGCTTGGTAGATTTTGCTCCAGCCTTTAACATTGAAAATGTGTTTGTTTTTAAGGGCAAGATGTAACTCCTGAAGGCAGCAGAGAGGAGGATCTTGTTTTTTAGTCCAACTAGACAATCTATGTCGCTTAATTGGAGAGTTAAGTCCGTTAATGTTAAGAGATATGACTGACAGGTATTTGGGAGTTCCTGCCATGTCATCCACCTTCTTGGGGGTTGCAAAACCTGGGTTGTTCCTATGGTTCTTGGATTCTCAGTTTGGTTGCAGTTTCTTGGCCTTTATTTTGGTCTCGTTGGTTTTCTATGTGTAGGACATCTTTAAGAATTTTTGTAGAGCTGGTTTGGTGGAGATGTATTGTTTCAATTTTTCTTTGCTATGGAAGGTTTTTATTTGGCCTTCAGTTATGAAGGAGAGTTTAGCTGGGTACAGTATTCTTGGTTTATTGTTTGTTTTTAGGGCATGGCATACATCATTCCAGGCTCTTCTTGATTTGATTGTCTCTGCTGAGAAATCTGAGGTCATTCTAATTGGTTTCCCATTATAAATGATTAATCTTTTCACCTTAACAGCTTTATGGATCTTTTCCTTTGTCTGTGTTGATCCTGTGTGGATTATAATGTGACAGTGGGATGTCCTATTCTGATCTGGTCTATTTGGACTTCTAAAAGCTTTTTGTATGTGAATAGGCCTATCTTTTTGCATGTTTAAGAAATTCTCTGCTAGGATCCTGTTAAACAAATTTCCTAGACCATTAACTTCTTTTTCTAGGTGCTCCTCTACACCCATTATCCTTAGATTAGGCCTTCTGATGGTGTCTTCCAAGTGTTGGATTGTTCTATCATATTTCTTGGACTTGTCTTGGATGGTTGTATGTTCTTTCTCTATAATATCTAGGCTATCTTCAATCCCCAAGATTCGATCTTCTGCATGGTCTAAACTGCTGTCAAGACTTTCTACTTAGTTTTTTATTTCTTTTCCTTCTAAGTGGTCAGCTTTGATGGCTTCAAATTCTTTGTTGAAGCTTTATTTTAGATCTTGTATTAACTTCTTTACTTCCTTAATTTGGTGTTCAGTGTTCATTCTCTAATCACTTAGTTGATTGGTTATGGTTTCCTTGGAATCCCATTCCTTCTGTTGGTTTCCATTCAGCATTCCCTTTGTGGTCTCCCTGACTTCCCTCAGCTCTTTGTTAGTGGAGCCCATGAATGCCTTTAGTGATCTTTGTGTATTCTCTTCCTGCTCTCTCAATTCCTGTATTACTCTTTGATTAGCTTCCTCCCATTCATGGGATTCCTGTAGTTCTCTTTGAGTGTAATCAGCCTGATAACGCCATTCCTGCCTTTCTCTTTGAGTATTCTCAAGCTGCTCACTCAAATCCTGTATCAGTTTTTGAGTAGCTTCCTCACGCTCATGATATTCCTCTAGAAACCTTTGGATTGCCTCCTCTCTCTCCTTATCACGCTCATACAGAGTCCTTTGTAGGTATTTAATCTTTTCCTGCATTGACCTATTGTTTGCCTCCTCTCTCTACCTATTACGCTCATACAGAGTTCTTTGTATGTTTTCAATCTTTTTGTTTATCAGTTTTGCCAGCAGTGTTTGTAGAGCTATTTGGGAACTCTCCTATGGATTATTCATTATCTTTTCTGTCCCCTGATTATCATGAGTGGGAGTGAATATACCCGGAATTGCCATTTTTCTTGTGGTTTTCTAGCTTACTCTGCCCATTTGGGATGAAAGTAACACCAGTTTTGTGCTAGAACACTAACTTAATGCAAGCATCAACCAAAGGCTGAATTTGCATAGTCAACAGTCTGCAGATACAATCTAGTTCAACAGTTACCTCTATTCAACATCAAATGACTCTATATTAATGGGCTACAAACCGCAAAGAAGAATTTGGTGAACCAGAAATTATTAGGGTTAGGGAGAGATGTGGGTAAAAAGATGTGGGAAAAAAAGAGGAATAGAATGATATGGGAAGGTACAGGGAGAGTTAATTTAACTAAGTCCTAGTCTCAAAGCAGGAATTAGGTTGGATAGGATGGAAGTAGAGAGAGAGAAAACAAGAAGAAAAAGAAAGGGAGAAAAAGAGACCAGAAAAAATAGAAAAATATAAATTAATAATATACAGATCGAGAGCAAACTATTCAAAGAACGTGAATATATTGAGAGAAGGGGAGGGATATAAAGGAGATGTGAAAAACTTAAAAATAAAAATAATTAAAATGTTATATTGGTATAAAGAGGTAGTACAGCTATTAAGGAATTTAAGTCTCAAAAGTTTTGAATTGAGTAATTAATTTATGGATTAAGTGTGTACACAATGGGGGATAGGGTCTAATAGTCAACTACAGGTATATCTGAGGATGTGCAGAACAACAATTAAGTCCCATAAAGAACAAAATTGAGGAAAAGGTAGGAAGGATAAGGAAGAAAGAAGAAAAAAATCAGAAGTTCAGTCGAGCTAAGCAAAAAGCAAAAAGAAAATTTTTTTAAAAGAAGAAAAAAAAGAAAGCTACAAAGAAATAAACTTATAAATGAGTTAGAAACAAATGCATGAAATAAAAAAAACATTTAAATGCATATCTAAGGGTTCATTTTCCTAACATCACATTATCTGACCTTTCCTGCTTGACTCATACATATACTAGATATTGCAAATAAGGGAAACCATGGGACCTATGTTTCTTTGTGCTTGGCTTACTTCACTTAATATAATTTTTTCCGAGCCTTTCCATTTCCTAACAAATGGGGAAATGTCATTCTTTCTGTCCCTCCCCCACAGTATAACCCCTGCTTTCACTATATTTGATGTCGGTATAATTTGTGGAGTACATGTGGAAAAACAAGTCGTTTAAGCATACAGGTGGACCCGATGCAACTATGAGAAGTACAAGTTGTCATGTTAAAAACAAACTTTACTTTAGTGCGGGGGGTGGGGGGGATAGGGTCGGGGGGTGGGTGAGGCTGGGAAGGGATGTGAGGGGTAAAAAAGGAGGAGGCTGCAATGCTTGATAGGAAATGTACTCATTATCTTCCCCATGTAGTTGTAACCCCTCTGTACAGTATGTTCACAAAAAATTAAAAGTAAAAAAAATAAAATAAATAAAAAGAAAAAAGAAAGAAAGAGAAATGCACACACGCATGTATACCTAAAATAAAGATTAAAAGGGGGAAAAAGTTACTAGAAAATAATTTTTTTCAAAAAAGGTAAAAATTAAAGATTAAAAAAGTTTTAGAAAAGAAAAATAATTTTTTTCGTAAAAGGTATATAAAAAAGAAGAAGATAAAAAAAAAGTTCTTTGATTTTTTTAGGAGCATTGGGAAAAATCCTGTATCTCCCTTGTGTCTGTAATCAGCCTCTGGTTGGAGTCTCTGGTCTGCTTGGTTGGTTTCTTAAGTCAGTTTGTTTGGACAGGCAGAAAAATACTCTGCTTTACCCAGGATTTTTCGATCCTCCTCCCAAGTTAGTTCAATGGGAGTGGGGTATGCTTTGAGTATCACAAAAGAGGGAGATGGCTTTTTCCTCCAATTTGGAGATGCTGTGATGAGGCTAGGTTCTTTGTAGACTTGAGGCCTTTCAGCAAAGAGTAGCTTTTCCCAGGGACTAGTTTGTGAGAAACTCACACAGTCCAGCCTGGAACCACTCTCAGGGCTTCTGTTTACTGATATTGAAGCTGCTAAAGGGAGGGGCAGCCTCTGGCTCTGATTACTCAATGAAGAAAGCCACTCCTAGGTCTGGCGCCCGAACTGGGTGACTTTTCCCTTGGTAGAGCTGATTCTGGCAGGTCACGCCTTTAAGTTCTTGTGACCTGCTAAATGATGCTAGTTTTATTCCAAGGCCTGAGTTGGAGCTAGCAGCTCTGCCAAGCTTTGTCGGTATCCAAGATGGAGATCTCCAGTACTGGGGTGGGGGAGAGGAGTGGCCTTCAATCCTCTGATCCCTGAGAAGGAGTGAGGATGTCAGGGTTCTACTCATGCCGTCTTGCTTCCTGGGTCGTCTCTGGTCTGCGAACTGCAGGATGAAGATGTCTGCTCCTTGTCGGTTCTTGCTGGTGTTGAGTAAAATCCGCTCACTTGCTGCTTCTGGCTCTTTCGTCCCCAGACTCTCTCTGTTTCAGGTATGGGGGTACCGCCGCTGTCGCTGCCGACGCTGCCGTCACAGCAGCTGCTGCTGGCAAGAGCTCAGATCTGTCTCCTTGCCTGGATTTTCCCTCTCTGGCCTAACTGTCTGTCCTGTGATGGCACACTTGGTGTGATTCTCTGGCTTAGGACTGTTCACTGGAACTCTAAAACTGCTTTCTATGTGAGAGCTTGTTTTGCCTCCAGCTTCTCCTCTGTCATCTTCCTGGAACTCCCAAAATGTATCTCCTTCTATGCTGTTCTTTCATACCTTATCTCCTTTTTTTTCTAAAAATCTCAGTCTTTCTATATTTCTCTATGAACATTTCCTGATACTAATACACCTATACAGATGTCACAGCATGCTATTGTAAGGGTCCCATAGCTCATGAGTCATTAATGTAACAAAATGGAAAAGGAGGACATATTTACTGCTACCTCAATTTTTCTGAAAAGCTGCAATGGCATCATTTGGTTAAAATTTTCATTCTTTGTCTACACAGTGTCATTCAGTGTACCTAAATGCAAATATGAAATGGGTGCTGGTGGTTTACACCTGTAATCCTATCTACTCAGGAGGTTGAGGCCAGAATTGTGGTTCAAAGCCAGCCTTGTCAGGAAAGTCCAGGAGACCCTAATCTTCAATTAACCACCAGAAACCCGGAAGTGGTGCTGTAGCTAAAGTGTTAATGTGCACAACTTGAAGTGAAGAGCAGAGGGACAGTGCCCAGGATCAGAATTCAAACCCCACAACCAACAAAAAAGGTGAAATATGACTTTAAGTTTCCCCAGAAGGAATGACAAGATCAATAATCTTCCCAAGCAAAAAAATTAATTCCAAAATTATTCAGTGCACCTACTTTTGGTGAGTTATTTTATAGAATCTGTGCTGGACATATTCTCTTAAAACAAATCGTTTAGGGATACAGGTGGACCCATTTCAACAATGAGATGTATAAGTCTTTATGTCAAAAAACGAACTTTACAACTTTGTTGGGGGGGAGGATGATATGGGGAGAGAGGGGGAGTATGGGAAGGGATGGGAAGGGAAAACAATGAAGAGGCAACAATGCGTGATAAGAAATGTACACGTTATCTTGCCCGTGTAATTGTAACTCCTCTATAAGGTATTCTCACAATAAAAAAAGGAAAAAATGTCAAATATTAGCTTTACAATAAACATCTAATATTTCATCTTTGAAGACAGATGTCTATACAGTTGATGTTGCTTGGCTTTCTTATTATCTTAGTTCGAATCCAACCCTGGCAGGATAGTCTGTCAAACTCCTATCTGTATTTACACAGCAAAAAAGCCACAAGTGGAGTTTTGGTTCAAGCAGTAGAGTACAAGCTTTGGGGGCAGGTTAGCAGGAAAGAAAACTGTTCAGGGACAGTACCCAGCCTATGAGTTCAAGCAGCATAGCCAACACAAAGTAAAAAAAAACAAGCAAACAAAAAAAAAAACCAAAATTTCCTAAAAGGAGTACTGGTCTGAGAAGAGCCTCTTTTGCTGATCATACTCACTGGATGCTTTTTTGGAATCCTTATTGCTCTGGAGAATTCCGGACCAAACTAAAGGAATTGATAACTGAGTCCTAAAACAAGAGAATCATCTCAGGGGTAAAAATACCAGCGATAAGAGACTTTAAAACCTCCATGTCTTTGTTTCTTAGCAGTAGAACGGTTTTGGGGGGGTCCAGTGGTGGGCCTGAACTCTGGGCTGAGCGCTGTCTCTCAGCTCTTCAATTCAAGGTTAGCGCTCTACCACTTGAGCCACAGCACCACTTCTGGCTTAATTTTTGCTTATATAGTGCTGACGAATCAAACCTGGGCCTCATGCATGCAATGCCAGCGCTTTACCACTGAGGCAACTATGCTGGCCTTAAAATGGCACATTATTTCTTTTTGTAATATTCTCAATTAGAAGTTTACAGAAAAGTTATATATGAGTAAAAACCCACACGAAAAAGTCGGAGACAGAGTTTCCTTCAAGCCTTGGGATTTTCTTGTACAGTAAAAAGGAAAGCACAAGTTAACTTGAACTTTGTCAATCCTCTATATTCCATTCCTCTCCTGGGATCAGTTTCCACATCCAGTAGCAGTTACTTCCAGGAACAATCTATGGTGCTGCCGGAGGTATAATGAATGTTTTCTTGCTTCACCAAAATAACACAAGGACACCTTTATCTGAGGTTACACGTGTTTCAGAGACAACTTAGTAAAGAGAAAATATGAAATTTATATTGCTTTTCAATACATTTTCCATGAGTATATTGAGTTCAAACTTTGTAAGTTCTCTATAAATTAAGGTGAATTTTAAATGGGAAGAAGGTTCTCAGATCTTTTTTTTTGTGAGTGTATGTGCTGCGCATTATTTCCCAACTGTTCATGAGTTAACAGTAAGGAAACAAACAATAGCAATAATAGGAGAAAGAAGTTTTGTGTTTAAGTATAAGGGTTCAATACACTATAGAAGATTCTAAAAATAAGACCACGTTGAAACAATAAAGCCAAGTCCAGTATGTAGATTTGAGAGTGATATAGAGAAAGCATTACTTGTATGTGGAACAGGAAGTATGAGGCCACTCACTTTCTAAATCATGCTTGCTAATCATGCAACTTTGTAGACCGTAGAATGGAAGCATAATTCTGTTTCCAATGCAAATCAGATATAAGAGCATGGACTTAATTGGAAAAAAAAAGTCCATCCTGAGAGAGCAGGGATTATACTAGCCATGAACTGGTGGATAAGATCACATTTATTTTCTTTCCTTTACTTATGTATTTTTTGTTGGTGGTGGTCTTGGCAATTGAACACTGGGCCTGGGAGCTGTCCCTCTGCTATTCAGCTCAAGGCTAATGCTCTATACTTGAGCAACAGTGCCACTTTCAGTTTTCTTGTAGTTAATTGGAAAAATAGTCTCCGGAACATTCCTGCCCGGCCTGGCTTTGAACCCTATCCGAAGATCTCACCACCATCCAGCTTAGGATCACACTTCTAACAGTGTACACACAGCATATATAATGTGCATGTTCATGTATCTTTATATGAATTCTTAAGTTAAAAATCTAGGCTACAGATTAGCCTTTACACTCACGAAAATGTTTGTAATTTAAAAGTTGATACTACTGGAGAAATAAAACCTAAGAATGTAAAGGTGTCTGGGAAGTTCAGTTTGCATCCAGCCTGGGCAGAACAGTCTTTGAGAAACTATAATTAACCAACCAAAAGCTGGATTGGAAGCATGGCTCAAGTATTGGAATACCAGTCATGAACAAGATTGCTGAATAAGATCTTGACGCTTTTGCATACATACATACAATCATACACATATATACACACGTATGTGTGTATATGTGCACACACAAATACACATATGAAGCAACTCTCAGAATATGTGGAAAAGTTAGAAAACAATAGAAAATATGTCCAGAGTAAGACTAGAATCAAGTGATAATTTTTAATGTTAGAAAGTCCTCAAGTGAACCTTCTTCAAAAAGTTTAAGAATATTACATAGATAGGGACCAGAGATAGTAAGAGAATCAAGTAATCATTATTAATGGGATCAGGTCCATGGAGGAATGAAGCAGAGACTCCTGCAGGTGCATCTGAAAATGTTCATATCCTGTGTCAAATATTAGAACATCTTTGAAAAGAGTACATGAACACTCTGAGCAGTATGGTGGATAATATTACTGGAGAAATTCAGAATTGCTAGTCTGTATCTAGATTAAATAAACCAAGAAACTATGGAGGGGCAATGTGATACAAGGCTAGAATTCTAGCATTCAGACTAAGACAGGAGATTAGATAGTGGAATTACACAGTGATACCTTCCCTGGAGCAGGTAGTATAATTTTGTCTTAATAAAACAAACCGAACAAGAAAGGAATACAAAGTTGTAAGTTTGGGCTAATTTTGTCATTATGTTTTGAGAAGTCATGTTTCCTCTTGAAATGCAACTCATATATAATCCTCAGTTGTGTTTGAAATGTTCTCTTCATTACAGAACATTCTTAGATGCAAAATGGCTCATGATTCCCATCCAAAATTTGAAAATGTAAGGAATCATCATTCTGATAGATTCCAAGGAAAGGATAAAGGATTACAAAAGCTTAAGCTTGGAAAAATAGCAAAGTTAATCTAATGTAGCACTATGTAGATCTTGCTAAATTAGAGTTTATATTTAAAATAAATGTTTTGGTTTTGTTTGTAATTTCATATTCTATAGGATACTACAAAATTCTTTTTAAGTAGAGGGTTTAATTGACAAATTTACAAATGTGTCTTGCATGCTATTTGCCTAGAATATTCTTTCATGAGATTTATAATTAGAACTCAGTAGATAATACCAACACTTCATGTATAAAATGATAATGTGAATAATGTAGACAGAGTTGGCAAAAAGTGGATGATATTAATTTATAAATTTAGAAAAAGGGCGATTTTTTGAGGCTTTGGTATAACATGGAATGAAGAGAATAATTGTGTGACATCTTCTTTCTTCTACCTCTATGTAAGACAGGAAGCAATTCCCTTAATTACATGCCTCTGTATACAGTGAGAAAAATGCTCGGTTTGTGATTTGTTTTATTGGTTTTTCCTAGGGCTTGAACTCAGGGACTGGACACTGTCTGAGCCTGTTTATGCTCAAGGCCCATGCCCTACCACTTCAACCTCAGCTCACTTGTGTCTGGCTTTTCCTAAAAAGTTTATTGGAGATAAGAATCTAGAGAACCTTCCTGCCTGGGTGGGCCTTTGCCAATGTCTAGTGCGTTGGGGTCCCTGGGTAAGGGTAACGAAATCACCAGGACACTGGGGATGCAGAGTGCAAACAGCAATTGCCACTGCGTGCTGTGCTTTATTGTTAGTAGTATTTAACAACAAGGAAGCATGATCTTTGCCAATATTTGGTCAGAAGTCATTGACACAAAAATTTCAACAGATAGATTTTTACTTGACCTATGCGGCAATGTCTTGGTATATTATTATCTCAACTATTTTATTGCAAGCTCAAACCAGTCAGGAAAATGCTTGACTAGCTGTTAATCTATGTTTAAGCAAGAAGAAGCGCTACTTCCTCAGCTCCCAGGAGTCTGTGGCATGTGTTTTGAGATAGGGAGAGAACATTTTCCCTCTCTAGCCCGGCATGCCAAGAGCTTTCCTAATACTCAAACACGGTCTTCAGATAATCCTGAGGCCGGAGCCTGCATCATTCTGCCCCTTCAACATAGACCCTGCGTCTTCACAATTTCCTTCTTTTTTCTTTTGTTTTAAAGTAAAGCTTTCCACAGAGTTATCATAGATGTTTGCATTGGTTTCATAAAAATCAAACATAACAGTCCATTGCAATCAAAATACTAACAATCATAATTTCCCTACCACTAGCAATATGTGAAATGCTTTGTAGTATTTTTTTGTATCCAACCCTTCTAATTGTTTAATAAGTGCATCAGCAATATTAGAATCATCATCATTTGTAAATTGTTTACCAAAATTCTCATGTACATTAAATTGTAATTGTGCAATCAATTGAGCAGCAGTAGAATTTCCAGATAAATACTGCTGTATTACATTCTAATCATGTATAGATTTATTATATTTTACATTAGTAATGAAAAAGGTAGTAAAATTCCAATTACATTTTAACAGTAACTGTTTTTCCACAACCAATAACTTGTGTCCTAACCATCCCACTATCTGTTTAAGAATATTAATCTGTGTTTGTGATAGAGCATCAATTTCTACCTGTGAGACCCACAATTCATGTGAATCCGGAGACATTCTTCCACAAAGTGCTAATTTGTAAGGAAGTGTGTAGGGCAATTCCAGACACCGCAGCAACAGTGGTAATAGCAATTAAGCTTAAGATGACAGCTACCATGGCTCCAATCATGCACTTTGTACATTTTAGTAGTTTGGTAAAAAATTCAATAACAACACTATCCAAAGGATTTTGGGACCATTGTCTTCCTAATTTGACAGGTAGGCAAATATGAGTTCTTTGTTGTAATATCATAGTACTATACTGTCATTAAAATTAAGAGAGGAATTAATGCAAGAACACAGGCGACAATGAAAACAAGAAATATTAGGAGAAAATGTAAAATTTCCCACTAAAAGTGCATAAGGCAGAGCTACACAAGCAGTTGCATCATAAGATTTGTACAAAGTAAAATTATAAGTGGATGCAGAGTTCACCGTCCCTGAAAACGATCCATTTGATAGCATCATGGGTTTCAGCGCTGCTGCGACCTTCCAAAGATGAGTCTGAACAGCAGTGGGTGCAGCCATGAAAGCCCATAGAGCATCTGCAATGCCTCCGTCTCCCCAGGCCATCAATCGAACTTCAGTAAGAGATCCATTAATGGCTTCCGGCATCCTAGTAACATTTGATAAATCACATCTGGTAATATTCCATTCTGAACGTGTGTTAATAAACTGTCCAAAAGGTCCTCAATTAATAAAATTATTGAACATTTTTCCAAATGTTCCTCTACACTCTTGCCACACAAAAGGCTGATATTTTAAATCAATATAAGTAAAATCAGGGCACATAGGTAAGGATAACTTGCCATCAGTGACACTTTCCCAGCTACTATTAATGGCCAAGAAGTTAATCGCTGAAACTGTGTTTTAGAATTGGAAGTGCGTTTCCCAGGTAAAACCCAACGTTGCCAATTCATTACTAAACATGGAGGAGGCACCAGACAAACAGGCAAGGAATGAGTATAGTAAGTAAAATTTAAAAAGCTACCATCATCCTTATTGCAAAATGTGAAATTATTCCAAGCAGGAGATAAAACTGCAGGAAGAATATAGACGGTTATATCCCCAAACAACAGGTTCCAATGAAGGAGGGTTAGGAACAAAGGCCCAATAACTTACATTAACATTAGCATGGACAGAGTTTACAGTAAGCAGGGCACACATGGCCAGGAACAAGTTCTCAGCAGTGACAGGTTTATCATTGAATTGTAACATCTTTTGTCCTTCTCCAGTCAACTTTTTAACCTGCCCCCAGATGGGCAGTGGGGATTTCTTTTTCTTATTTTTATTTTATTTGTGAACATAATGTGTAGAGGGGTTACAACTACATGGACAGGATAATATGTACATTTCTTACCAAGCATTGCAGCCTCCTCCTTTGTTTACCCTTCACATCCCTTCCCAGCCTCCCCCTCACCCAGTCCCAATCCTTCTCCCCGCTCCCCCCCGCCCCCGCGCACCAGCGTGGTAAATTGTTGCATCTACCTCGACCAGCAAGGAAGACACGACCCGGGATTCTTGTCAAAGCAGTTTATTCAGGAACCTTGTTTGTTAGCTTTTTTTGCTTCTTCCCCCCCCCCCCACCTGCACTCCGGTTATAAGCCTCCTGGATGGCCAACCCTGAAGTGCCACGTGGCAAATACCAATAGGGTCACAAACACGGAAGCAAGCCAGTAGCCAAGCCATAGCCATATAAGGAGTTGTTTTTCACAGAGAGCACTCGCTGTCGGGAAGGGGGAAGGCAGAAGCCAGCGCCATGTTTGGTCATGGCCGTGCCATGTGGCCCCTCCATCTTTGGTCAGCTCAAGCAGCTCTCCACAGCTCCCCCTTTTTTGTTTTATTGAGATACAGGTAAGAGTAGAGGTTGGGCCTCTGTCTGAAACATTAATGAGAGGACCTTGCACTGGTCTTCGCCTGAGGTGCGTGCTTTCCCCAGTGATGACCAGGCCCGTCCGATGCCTTTTTTGCAGAGGTGGGATCTTGGGCATCAATCCACTTGTAACCCAACATGCTCTTCTTGGGCTCACGCCAGTAAGTGATTCCCATGTGCAGTGCGTTTGCCCATGTGCAGTGCATTTGCCTTACACCCTGTGCTATTCTCTTAATGTGGCAAGCCACACGTGAGGGGACTGTCTGGCCTCAATGGCAGTGAAGGCCTGGACCACCATAGCCATACTCCTGCGCTGTGAGCTCCTAATCCGGTATATGCACCACAGGCACAGCAAGATCTCCAATGCCAGGATACCAATAAGGGAGCCTATTCCCGCCCACTCCTTCAAATGATCCACAGCTGTCAAAATCCAGGAGGAAACATCTTGTAACAGGGCATCATCCATCCGGGTGGAGTTTACCGCGACAATGGCCAATCGTAGCTGTAACATCAATTGGTCGAATTCCCCTGTCCAGTTGCCTAAAAGATAACTTGACAGTTGTTTAGACAAATTTGCTGCTTGGGTATAGTTATAATACTGAATAGTAGTAATACAAAGCCCTTCATATTTTTGAACACATCCCAGCTGTGCCAACTGCCACATGATATCAACCTGTTCCTGTACAAGGTCAAACCTTTTATTTAACAGCATCAGTCCTCCTTTTAATTGTGCAATGTCCACTTGTTGTAAATCCAAAGCTCTGGCTGTAGTAGCCGACAAGTTATTTAGAGTCTGAGCCGTCTGCACAGTATGTGACATGGCGACAGCGGCAGCTGTTGCACCCACAGCAGCCACAGCTATAGCAGTTACAATGGCCGCAGTGAAGCCAAAATCTCTCTCTCTTTTTTTTTTTCTTATCGAGACCACTTCCCAACCAAAGAAGGGTGTTATTATTATTATTATTATTATTATTATTATTATTATTATTATTATTATTGCCAATTTTTTTTTATGTCTAAACAAGGTTACAGATTGAGAAGCATCTACTGGCACAGGCACCCAACGCGGAATGCGTGCAACTATAGCTAACGAATATTGAGAACTCCAGCAGGTAGCATAATAGCAGGTTTCATTAGTACAAGCACACACATCATCTGAACATATAGAGATGTTGTTAATTATCAAAAACACAAAAGGGGAAACCTGGCAACTCTGCATTCTTTGGTGTATTGCTCATAGACTAATTGTTTTATAAGAGGCATAGCCATGTCAGGATCCCCAAAAATTCTGTCTGCTGCTTCCACCATTCTGGCCACAAAATCTAAAAAAGGCTCGGTAGCCCCCTGCAGGATCTTGGTGAGATTACCACTAACTTTCCCCTTATTTGGTAGTGATTTTCACGCCCTAATGCAAACATCATTTATCTGTTGATACACTTCAGGGGGATATCTTGTCTGAGCATTAGCAAAGCGGCCTTGTCCTAAGAGCATATCTCTGTCCCAAGCCTGACATCCGTTTGCTTGATTAATGGCTGCCTGTTCATTACAAAATTTTAGCATAAATGCCCTCCAATCCAAGTATTGGCCTGGACTCAGACATGCTCGTGCTAGACTCGCCCAATCAGAGGGAGTCATGCAATATCTTTTTATAGCTTCCACTTAAGCCACAGTAAAAGAGGCTGAAATCCCATACGTCCCAACAGACTCAGCCAAGGACTTAATTACTTTAAATTCTAGAGGCTCATGAAATCTCAGTTGATTATTGTCTTGAAAAACTGGAAAGGCGAGTTTTGCTCGAGCAGTCCTCCAAGTATCCGGGCAAAATGTATGCCCATTGGCTCCATATAGATATGGAGGAGGACCTAAAAGGGCTTGACTGGAAGGTCTTTCTACGTCATCTAAAGGGGCTTGACCAGAAGTTCTTTTTATGTCCTCATTAAGCACAGATTGGCTTAGCTTATGTTCTCCCTTTTTTATACTGCTCCTTTTCATCTGTTGAATAAGTGCTCTCACTTCTTCCTCCTCTAACTCACTGGAACTTTCTCTTTCCTTTTTTAGCTCAGACAGTTCTGGGTATAGTTGCCTCCTTTTGCCCTGTTTACTGTCTCCCACTTCACTGATCGCGTTCTCTGACCTCTCCTCCTGTAACTGCACCAGTGCTGACTGTCCATTTTCTACAATCTCACAGCAGCTCTGATCCTCCAGACAGCCCTTAATCAATGCCCAAATGGGGCGGACTCCTGCCCTTAATGTGCCCTGTTTATAGGCAAAGTCCAAATCCCTCCCTAACTTTTCCCACGAAGCTGCTGTAAGGCTCCCGGACACTATGAACCAAGGAGCTACAATATTGCAAGCCTCAAGGAACTTCTGTAAAGTATCCTTTTTTAACTTTAGCCCTTTTAAGTGTAGCAGCTCTTCCAAGGCCAGAAAAATTGGATGTGAAGTCGCGGCGCCCATCTTAGTTATTAAAAAAAATATTTTTTGTTACTTTTACTTTAGGCCTGTATTTCTTCCCGGGTTTCCACTCTCTCTTTATCTACAGAGAAGAGCCCCGTATTATGCCCGCTTTAATCGTGGATTCCCACTTACCTGGGAACTTACCCTGCTCTTGTAGCGGATTTCCTTTTCCTGGGAACTTACGGGTGCACCACCCTGACTGCCAGGAGTTTTGAATCCCTTGTGGAGTTAGTTCCCCGTATGGGCCACCAGCTGTCGCATCTACCTTGACCAGCAAGGAAGACACGACCCGGGATTCTTGTCAAAGCAGTTTATTCAGGAACCTTGTTTGTTAGCTTTTATTGCTTCTTCCTCGCCCCGCACCCACACTCCAGTTATAAGCCTCCTGGATGGCCAACCCCGAAGTGACACGTGGCAAATTCCAATAGGGTCACAAACATGGAAGCAAGCCAGTAGCCAAGCCATAGCCATATAAGGAGTTGTTTTTCACAGAGAGCACTCGCTGTCGGGAAGGCGGAAGGCGGAAGCCAGCGCCATCTTTTGTCATGGCCGTGCCATGTGGCCCTGCCATCTTTGGTCGGCTCCCGCAGCTCTCCACAGTAAAGCTCGATTTGGACATGACAACTTGTACTTCTCATTGTTGCAACAGGTCCACCAGTATCCTTAAACGACTTATTTTTCCCCATCTCCTCCAAAAGTTATACTGACATCAAATATAGTGAAAGCAGTGGTTATACTGTGGGGGAGGGACATACAAAGCAACAAAGAAATAATATTATAAATGCGTTAGAAGCACATGCATGAAAGAAAAAAAAACATTAAAATACATATCTAAGGGTTCTTTTTCCTCAACTGGTGGCCGATTCCTTGAAGGATACAGGGCTGTCCTCACTGGGCCGCATCTGTATCCATCAGGCAGGAAGCTAGTATTGTTTGCCATCCTGTGTAGACACAAAACCCTATCCTCACCCCTTATGTAATAATGTTCCTAGTTGCCTTTCTGCATCCAATGCAATCTTAATCCATACATAAGCATTTAAATAATGTTTTTCTGATATTTGTTCAAAATAGCGCTCAGCTCTAGTTAAAATATCTACTTGTGGTAAATTTAAAAAATTAAGAACATAGAGAGCTTGATGTAAAATTATTTTAGGATTTTGCATGGAAAACCACAAAATATCCATAACCTCATCCAACCTTTTCCTCCTTTTTAGTTTTTTAATTTGTTGTTTTAGTATGCCATGAACTCGTTCAATAATGGCTTGTCCTTGGGGGTTGTATTCTATTCCTGTAATATGTACTACATCATAAAGTTCACAAAATCTTTTAAATCTGATACTTTTATAGGCTGGTCCATTATCAGTCTTTATTTTGGCAGGCACTCCCATAATGGCAAAAGCTTCCAATAAGTGTTCTATTACATGGTTAACAATTTCTCCCATAAGGGCAGAAGCCCAAACAAATTTGGAATACGTATCTATTGTAACATGTACAAAGGAAAAACGGCCAAAGGCTTATTCATGGATTATATCCATTTGTCAGAGCTCGTTAGGTTGTAATCCTCGAGGATTTACTCCAGCAGGTACAACTCTCAAATGCATGGGTCTGCAGATAGGACACCTTTTTATAATTTGTTTAGCTTGAGAATAAGGTATTTTATAATGTATATGTAAATGGCTAGCATTTGTATGTAAATGAGCATGATCCTGTTTAGCAGAAGCAAAACTAACTAATTTATCAACCTGATTATTGCCATATACAAGGTAGCAGGTAACAAAGAGTGAGCTCAAATGTGAGTTACACTTTGGCATTACGTTGTTGCAGTAAAGCTTGTAGTTGTTTAAATAGTTGGTTTAGCTGGGGTTTAGATGAATGTGTAATTCCAGTTATATTAGTCACAACTCCTACAGCATAGGCAGAATCAGTAACAATATTAATATCTCCCACAAAATCTTATAACATCTCAATAATAGCAAAAAGTTCATTTTGTTGAACTGATGCTTAAGTAGTTGTTTGTACCCAATATTTATTTGTTGTCCAATAGCACTTTTTGTTTTGGAGCCATCTGTAAAAACGGTAAGAGCAGTGGAAATAGGTACCTTGGTAATTATATTATTAATGACAAGTTGTTGTTTATGCAAGCAATCCCACAATCTACCTATGAGAAAATGATAGGAATATTGCCCAGTAAAATTTACTAATGCTATTTGTAGCGTTTCAGACAGGTTTAACAAATATTTTAGTTGGACTTTTGGCAAAGGAAAGATAATTTCAAATAAATCATACCACGATAGGGTAAATACCCGTTGCCTGGCCTGTTGAATAATAATTGCCAACTGTTGTTGATAAGGAATAATATTTTTTGTAAATCTATGCTGCGTATAAATCCATTCTAATGGTATCTCATTTTGTCGTATAATTCTTGTTGGGTATTTCCATGTATCTAAAATACATAAATTTATGAGTTGATTTAGCGTTACTCGATGTAAAAACATTTTTTTAATTCTCTGTTCTACAAATTGTACTTCTCTTTCAGCTTCCTTAGTTAAAGTTCTTTTGCTATGTAAATCAGGCTCCAATTGTAACAATGAAAGCAAATTATGTAATTGGTAAGTAGGAATTCCTAAGGCCGGTCGCATGCAAATAATATCTCCTATTAACTTTTGAAAATCATTTAATGTATGTAATTGATCACGTCGTAAAGATATTTTTTGAGGTGTCACTGTTTGTCTACAAACAACATATCCTGATGGAGACACAGAATTCCATTGTGTATATATACCACATTTTCTTGATCCATTCATCTACTGAGGGGCATCTGGGTTGGTTCCAGATCTTAGGTATGGTAAATAATGCTGCAATAAACATAGTTGTGCTGGTAGCTTTAATGTGGTCTTATTTGTAAACATTTGGGTAAATGTCCAAAAGTGGGATTGCTGAGTCATAGGGGAGCTCGATGTGGAGTCTTTTGAAGAAACTCCATACTACTTTCCAAAGTGGTTGAACAAGTTTATACTCCCACCAACAATGAAGTAAGGCTACCTTCTGTCCACATCCCCTCCAGCATCTGTTGTTATTAGAGTTCTTGATTTTAGCCATTCTAACTGGGGTGAGGTGGTATCTCAAAGTTGTTTGGATTTGCATTTCTTTTATGGCTAGGCAGGTTGAGCATTTCTTCATGTGCCTATTGGCCATCCTTCTTTCTTCTTCAGACAAGTTTCTCTTTAAGTAATTAGCCCACTTATTTATTGGGCAGTTGTTTCTTTGAGCATTTGTTGTTGAGGGGTTTAATTTTTCGAGTTCCAAGTATATTTTAGATATTAGACCCTTATCCATTGTATGGCTAGTGAAGATCTTCTCCCAATCCGTGGGCTTTCTATTGATCTTGCTAACTATGTCCTTTGCCATGCAGAAGCTCTGCAACTTCATGCAATCCCATTTGTCCAACCATTCTTTGATTTTTTGTGTTTCCAGGTCTCTATTAAGAAAATTTCGGCCTGCACCAAGGAGACCTAGGGTTTCTCCTATTCCATCCTGTAATGTTTTCAGAATGTCTGCTTTGACTCCGAGGTCTTTTATCAATTTGGAGTTGATTCAATGTATGGTGATATACAAGGATCTAGCTTTAGTTTTCTACATGTAGTTAATCAATTTTTCCAGCACCATTTACTGAAGAGGCTGTCTTTCTTCTATTTTATTTTTTGAGCTCTCTTATCAAAGATTAGATGGTTGTATGTCTGTAGGTTCATTTATGGGTTTTCAATTCTATTCCATTGGTCCTGAGGTCTATTCTTGTGCCAGTACTAAGCTGTTTTGATTACTATGGCTTTATAGTAGAGTTTGAAATTTGGTATTGATATTCCTCCAGCAGTGTTCTTTCCGTTGAGGAGCATTTTTGCTATTCTGGGTCATTTATTGTACCATATGAATTTTTGGATTTCCTCTTCTATTTCCTTGAAGAATGACGTTGGAATTTTGATGGGTATCGCATTGAATTTGTAGATAGCCTTGGGAAATATTGTCATTATCAGGATGTTAATCTTTCCAATCCAGGAGCATGGAGGATGACATTGCCCCATTTGTTAGGATATGGAAAGACTTGGAAAAATATTATATTCAGTGAAGTAAGCCAAGCCCAAAGAAACATACGTCCCATGATTTCGCTTATTTGCAATATCTAGTATATGTATGAGTCAAGCAGAAAAGGTCAGATAAGGTGATGTTAGAAAATGAATCCTAAGCTATGTATTTAAATGTTTTTTTTTTCTTTCATGCATTTGTTTCTAACGCATTTATAAGATTATTTCTTTGTTGCTTTGTATGTCCCTTACCCACTGTATAACCCCTGCTTTCACACTATTTGATGTCGGTATAATTTGTGGAGGGGAAGGGGAAAAACCAGTCATTTAAATAAGGATACAGGTGGACTTGTTGCAACAATGAGAAGTACAAGTTGTCATGTCGAAAACGAACTTTACAGCTTGAGGGGGGTGGATTTGGTGGGGGAGAAGGAAAATGGAAAGGGATGGGAAGGGTAAACTAAGAGGCTACAATGCTTGATAAGAAATGTACTCACTCTCTTGCCCATGTAATTGCAACCCCTCTGTACCGCATTTTCAAAATAAAAAAAACAAAAAAACAAAAATAAATCCTAAATATTTTACCTCCATATCTTTTTGTATTTTTTCAGGTGCTATTATTAATCCAAAATCTATAAATCTATAAATATGGAGGGTAAACACTGTAACACCATGTCTAATTCTGTCACATTTGATCCTGCAAATAAAATATCATCCATATAATGAAAAATATAAATGTGAGGCCATTTTTGTCACAGGTTTTAAGGCCTTATCAACATATCTGATACATAGTTGGAGAATTCATCATTCCTTGAGGCAACACCTTCCATTGGAAGTGCTGATGAGGGGTTTGATGATTTATTTGTGGTAAAGAAAAGGAAAATCTTTTATTATCTTTTAAATGTACAGGAATGGTAGAAAAGCAATCTTGTAAATCTATTACTACTATTGGCCAACTTTTAGGAAGCATGGCAGGCGACGGTATACCAGGTTGAAAAGCCCCCATAGGGTACATGGATGCTTTACCTCCTTGTAAATCAGTCCGCAATCTTCATTTCCCTGACTTCTTTTTAATATCAAATATTGTAAAATTCCATGGTGACATAGACGGCTCAATATGTCCTTTGGTTAACTGTTCTTCCACTAATTGATGAGTTGCTTCTAATTTTTCTTTAGATAAAGGACATTGTTGAATCCAAAGAAGTTCCTCAGATTTCCATAATATCTCTATGGGCTCCATCTAAAAATGTTAAAATTCAATATGAGCTCCCCATTGTTCCAGTACATCTCTACCAATTATATTAACTTGAACTTCCATAATATAAGGTTTAAGGACAGCTGTCTGCCCGTCTTCTGATGTTATAATAACATACGACACTGAGAGCTAGAAAAGAGCAGCGAGAGAGCGCCTCTGGGCCTGGGCTAGGCTTTATTGATATCTGGCAACTAGGTAGAGAAGTCAGGTGACAAAGGCAAGAATATAAATTCCTGTTCAGTTAATAAGTAGACAGGTATAGACATTGGATGGGCAGGCTTCTTACTTCCACTGACCTCCTGGCTCAGGATAATTTTGAAAGGGCAGGCACAAAGTAGCTGATGTGTCATCTCCTCTTACTCCTCTCCATGTTCCCTTGTTCCCCAGACTGGCTGTGTCTAGGTGCTCATTGCTGGGATGGCTTGTCCCAGTTGGTATTCAAGGAGGTTTGAACTCAAGGGCTGGGCATGGTCTGTGAGCACTTATTCTCAAGGCTAGTACTCTACAACTTTGAGTTAAAATAGCACTTCCAGTGTTTGGCTGCTTAGAGGTAAGAGTCTTGAGCCATGCTTGCAGCCTGGCTCTTTGCAGGTTAGTTGGGAGATGGAGTCTTAGGGATTTTTCAGCCCGGGCTGTCTTTGAACTGCAGTCTTTGCCACAAAACCCCTTTATTATTTCCAATTAAAGCAACAAGGAGATCAAGTAGAATAAGTAGAGCTTACCCGGTTCTTATCAAGAATTGACCAACAAATATTCTGAAATGACAGAACTCATTAGCTGTGATGAGAATTTCAGCACAGATATGCCTAGTATTTTAGAACCATGTAGTCAGTAAAATACACAACACAAAACAAAAAGGCTTATCAAGAATTGCCAACAAATATTCTGAAAAGACAAAACTCATTATATGTGATGAGAATTTTACCACAGATATGACCAGTATTTTAAAACCATGTAGTCAGTAGAATACACAACACAAAACAAAAAAGGCAAAACTCAAAACCTAAAATTTTGACAACAATGTTTAGACATCTTTGCTAGCAAAGCACATCACATGGTTGGGCCTCAGTTACCAGGGCCTGTGAAAAAAGCAAATTGTTAGCAAGGCACCTTACAATAGCAGAATGGAATAGTAAGTTTGGTGGAAGGTTTAGGGCCAGATGGGGCCAAATCCTTAAGCCACCATGTGGCCAAGATGGTGAATTTCTGAAAAAAAAAAAAACAAAATGCAAAGACACCCTGAACAAATAGACCAAGACTACAATTGGCTAGCCTTTGAGAGAGAACCTAGAAGAGGTCCCTGGGACCCAGCCTGCATCTCACTCTTCAGGGCACAAGCCAAAATGTAGAAAAAAGAAAGGGAGAGATAGGGAAAGTTGACATGAATGGCCGAGAGAGAACAAAGAGAGCCTGAAAATAAACAGAATTCTGACCATTTACCATTGCAGTAGCAAAAACTGTCTACATCTGAGAATGGCATAAAAATGAGGCGCTCTAGCTTTCCAGGGAGCACAGGAGACATTTCAATGGGGTTTCACGGCTCAGGCATGATTTGCAGCACCCCATTAATGAGTAGGAGAGTCAGTCAGGTGAGTGAAGGAGAGCTGACGAGGCAGAAGTGGCGTCCCAACTTCCCCCAGAGCCCTCTAGAGAGAGCAACAGAGAATCATAGAGTAGCGTCACTCACCACAGTAGAGAAGTGGTGTGGACGTGGATGTGAAGGCCAGCAATTGTATCAATGCGCTGTGTCTTCAGCAGACAGATGAGTTCGCAAAAGGCCATCAGAACTGCGGGTATTCCTCAGAGCAAACAGGGAAAAACAAACAGAAAAAGTAAAAAGAGGGGAAAAAAAAACAGAGAAATCCCAACTATCCTGACTTTAAGCCCTTTATCCAAGTCATGCCACCATTTATGTTAGGTTTTTAAAAAAAGGTAGCTGAGTAAGAATAGCACCACGCACGTGGTATTTAGGTAAGGGGTAGATTTATTCAGTAGACCCGCTGGGACCAGGCAAGGTTGGCACTCCACATGGCTCGGAAAGGCCTAGGAAAGAGAGACCTGGGAAAGAGAGAGGAAAGAAAGAGAAGAGAGAGAGCTTGGAGAGAGTAGAGAGAGCTAGAAAAGAACACTGGGAGAGCAGAGAGAGAACAGAGAGGTAGAAAAGAACAGTGAGAACAGAGAGAGAGAGCAGAGAGCTAGGAAAGAACAGTGAGAGAGCTAGAAAAGAGCAGCGGGAGAGTGCCTCTGGGCCTGGGTTAGGCCTTATCTAGGGTATGGTCAGAGGAGGTGTGGCCACATCAAATTCAGATGTGACCTCAGTGGATGCAGATGTGACCTCTTCCAGGTGTCCCAGTTGCCTAGGTAGTGCAGGTACTGTGTGGAGACTTTGCTGCAAGGAGGGTGGAGTTTTCTCGCCATCCTGGAGCTGACCTTACAAGGACCATACACCATCACTGCCTTCTTAAGTTTACCAATATCATCAACAGCAGCACCTTCATATCTGGCTGGTTGAGATATACCATTCATAGGGGGTGGTCGAATTACAGGATAAGAAAAAAATAGGCATTTCATCATCAAACTCATGGTCTGAGCCCTCTGTTTTGTGAGGGAGTAATGCTGTAAAAATTGCATCGGCAAGTGAAGGAGCCGAAGGCTGCTTTACTTTCACATTTTCAGGTTGTCCTTTCACTCTGCTAATTTCCAACTCCATATGTTGTAATTTTGATAAAATCAATTCCATTTGCTCAGACATTTTATTTACACTTTCAGTTTGTTCCTTTTCAGCCTTTTTTACTTGTTTTTTCTCTGTTAATTGCAATGCATCCTATCTATTGTGTCCTCAACCTCAGATTCCAATTGTAAACCTACAATAGAAGGCGTGGCCTCTTTCTTTAAGTCTGCTATTAATCTTTCCTCATTCAAAGCTTTAAAAAGGGTATGTAAAATAGCCCAAATGGACCAAAATCTAAAAGGAATCATTTCCCCTTCTCGAACAGCTCTTTCTACATTATTCTTTACTCATTTCCAATTATCAACATCTAATGTTCCTTCATCGGGGAACCAAGGATTCCATTCCCTAACTACATTAATACACATTTCTATGTCAGAAGAAGAAATATTTAGACCAAAAGCAGCAAGTAAATGTTTAAGCATATGTAAGTACGGAGTAGATTTAACTTGTCCTATCACCCTGTAATTAAAAGTACTTACCTGAATATCCATTCCTGAATTCAACAATGAAGGGTCCCTGTTTGGGTGCCAGTTGTATCATCTAGTGCCTTGGGGTCCCTGGGTAAGGGTAAAGAAATCGCCAGGACACTGGGGATGCAGAGTGCATACAGCAATTGCCACTGCATGGTATGCTTTATTGTTAGTGGGTATTTAAAGACAAGCAAGCATGATTTTTGACAATATTTGGTCAGAAGACATTAACACAAAAATTTCAACAGATACATGCCTTGGTATATTATTATTTTTGGGGGGTCTGATCATGGGGCCTTAACTCTGGGCCTGGGCGCTGTCCCTCAGCTCTTCAGCTCAAGGCTAGAGCTCTACCAGTGGAGCGACATCACCATTTCTGGCTTTTTTCTTTTTGCTTATGTGGTGCTGACGAATCGAATGTAGGGCCTCAAGCATGCAAGGCAAGCACTCTACCAGTGAGCCACCTTCCCAGCCCTGTCTTGGTATATTATTATCTAAACTATTTTAGAGCAAGCTCAAACCACTTCTCCAATCTCAGGAAAATGCTTGACCAGCTGTTCAACTATGCTTAAGCAATCAGAAGAGCTACTTCCTCAGCTCCCAGGAGTCTGTGGCATGTATTTTGAGATAGGGAGAGAGAACATTTTCCCTCTCTAGCCCGGCATACCAAGAGCTTTCCTAATACTCAAACACAGTCCTCAGATAATCCTGAGGCCGGAGCCTGCATCATTCTGCCCCTTCAACATAGACCCTGAGTCTTCACAGGCTTTTAACTGTAATCTTACAATCTTAGCATCCTGATTATCTATGATATTTAAAAAAGTATAAATATAAATAATATTTCCAAGAATACCAGTGGAGGAAAAATGATGCAACCCAGTTTGTAGTGTTGTTATTTTCAGAACACGGAGGGCATCACATTAGCAGAGATGCAGTGTATTTTCAGAATGGAGATAATCTATTCTTGATGTGAATTAAGGGAATTTTGAGATGCCCCCTACAAATTGGAAACTGGTGGGCTAGGATGACTTTATGACCTAAATCTTGTGATTGACGGTCATGAAATAATAGCTTAATCTGATAAACAACTGATTACTCTTGAAGAATTAATTATAACATGTTTCATAGTTTTATCCTTTATCAGAATGTGGCTCTTTTTCTGTTCACTTCTCAGTCTGTAACACCCCATTGGAAAATGCATCTATTGCAGAATTACGTAACATGCAAAAAGGTATATTGTGAATCTCTCAGGTATGGAATATTCAGAATTTGAAAATGAGTAGTTATTAGTCATAGGAATTTTGAAGAACACATACATTCTGTCCTCTTAACAACTTATTTACTTTTAAAAGTTATGGGTTTCCATAGAATTAAACTGTTTTCTGTTTTAGTATAAGAAAGTACTAAATTTATTCTATTTCCAAAATATTGGCAAGTAAATTGTGAAAAAATTGTCTAGTTGGATATCATTCAAGTTGATGACCCTCTGATAAAGAAGAGGTAATTAATTCAAATTAGATGCCAAATAATACTGATTTTTAAAAAGTTACTACAAAAAATAATATTTACTATATCAAAACAGTGAAATTTTATTTCATCAGCTTATTTTTTAAATTTAATTTTAATGTGAAAGTGATGTGCACTGGGGTTACAGCCATTGGAAGGTACTGAATACATAACTTTTCAAACTTGTTATCCCCTCTCTCATTTTTCTCACAGTTTTTCCTTCATCACAATACCCCTCAGACGTTGTAATGTCCATTTCCAACTTATTGTTTTGTGAAAATTGCTATTTCATTGGTTTGCTCTTTTTCCTTTGCCTCACCATTTTTTTGTTCCTGTTCCCTTCCCTAATTAAGGTAAATGTATACAAAATACACAGGGTACCAAAATCAAACACAGCAGAGGATAAACCATAGGGGAAAATCTCAAAGAAAATAAAAATCACATAGTACATCAAAAACAACAACCGCAAATAAATATTTCTCTTTCCATATCTTGGAGTTCATTTTGCTCAGTATCAGCTTATATGGTCATATATATGCATAACAAAGGCACTGGAAAATAGTAGTTTCATGGATACTATATCATGAAAACAACATGTTAACTCTTTTTGATGGTAAAAGCGGGATTATGATTGGTGAATTCATGATTCTGATAAAGGAATTTCAAAAGAGCTTTAAAATTTATGACAGGTAAATTTTAATTGTTCCAACTTTTTAACAACTTAGCCTATTAAGAGCATTTAAAATTGTTTGGGAAAATAGGCTTTCATGCAAAGAAATCCGTGGAGACTTAGCTGAGAGGGAGCAATGTGGGTGAATATGGCTCATTTCCACAGTAAACAAACAAGCCTCACAAACCTTGCTGTAAATCCTGTAGATTCCCTTGAGAATTGTCCTTACCCAGGAAATATACTCTCACTGTGTGAAACAAGGTTGCAATGGAATTTAAATTCAAAGTTCTTTTGAAAAAAGACATCAAAATTTGTGAATTGACATTTAATTACTAAACAGTAATTCTTTGAAAAAGAAGGGAAGATGTAATTCAAAATCACTTGATTTAAATAAAAGTATGAGGAAAGAGTAGTGAAGAAAGATGAGAAAAACCATAGAGGAATGTTCTCTCTCCAGTGGTGTAATGGGTTCTTGACCTTGTTTCTTCCATTCTATCTTCACAAGCTTCGATTCCTCAGCATCACATAAGCAAAAAGAAAATAGCCGGGAGTGGAGCTGTGGCTCAAGTGGTAGATCATTAGCCTTGAGCTGAAGAGCTGAGGGACAGCGCCCAGGCCCAGAGTTCAGGCCCCACGACTGGACCCACCCTTAAAAAAAAGAATACTCACAGAAGAAAATATTTGCAGTAGATATAGATGATTTATAACATTTGACAATCTATTTAAATCTGTTCAAAATTCTCCCATACCCCAAGCTGCCCTCTTTGAACAGTTTGTTTGCTTTTCCCATGACTGCCCTTCATTAACTGCTTAAAATTTTGTGAGCTCTTATACATACTCTCTAGGGATTGCTGTTTGGTTGTGATTTTTGTGTGTTTTTGTTTGTAGTTGTGTTTTTAACTGAATTTCAAAAGGTTGTGCATTTGTGTAACAATTAAATATTTCCACCTAATTGTCCAGTGCTCCTGGATCAGAGTCACTCCTTCTATGATTCTCAACCAACCCTATCTCCAAGATTTATTGCAGATTTAGGACTTCCTTTATTACATGTGTACATTGAGTATTCTAGCTGTACTTGCCCCTTGTTCCATTTTTCATTCATTTTATGTCTTTACTATTATTCCTTTCTGGTTTCAACTTCCTGATAGTCGTTCTGTTAAACTGTCTGTTAATACTTTGAAAGGTTTATATACATTCCATGGAGTTTCAATCCCACATATACTTGAAATGATGTCAGCTTATATTTCCATAATTCATTCATCTGCAATAACAATTTGCAAGACGGGAGACGTGAAGCACCTAGACATGATTTTATTCTCATCGTTTTGGAAGATTAATCTTTAGTCAACAAGAAAGTTTAAAAATCACTTAGAATTTATAGCTAACTACCAGTTTTTATAAATCGCTTTGTACAATGGTGTGTGATTATTTTATTGTACATGGGATGATATTTTCTACTACCTATAAGTTTTGGAAAAAGAAGAAAACTAAAATTTATTACTGTAAAGGAATATGATAGCAATAGAAGACAGATTTTATGTTTGTCACATCTCTGATCAGTACCCATATTCAAGACTTAAAGTCATATTTCTTACTATGTTAGACAGATACGGAAAATATATGATAAGGCAACACATGATAAGGCAACTATTAGTGACTTTTTAAAATGTACCTTTTTTATGATGAAATTTACTTTATTAGCTAATATTTGGGTTTGAATTATGGGAGGCTGATGTATTTAACACATTTCTGGAAGGCACCTACTGAACATTGCAAATGGTGAGAGATACTATTTCTACACTTTAATGAATGGTTGAACTTATTTGGCATTAGTGCTGGGTAAACAAATCAACTCTATTGTAACTTGATTCCTACACTTGAAAAAATTAATGTCACTATCATCTACTTGTCAAGTGTTATTTTGGTGAATATGATTTTAAAAAGTTTATTTGAAAAGGAATATACTTTCAAGAGATTAAATGTAGGTTACCATTGGTTTGAGAATGACAGGATTTTTAGACTACAGAACCAAGTTTTACTGAAGTACCAGTGTTTTGAAGTACTAAGGGTCTTCTCAATTAATGTTTTTTGAAATTATATTTGAACTCTAAGTCAAGTTTTCCTAGCCTTGGTAGAACAATTATGGATCTAACATTCAGGAATTATTTTTTGGCCTACTTATGCTGGACTGAAATCTTCCATTCATCATTAGGAGAGGCGTATTAAAAATAATCTTGTGACATTTGGGATTTTGTTTACTCATATGGCCTGGTCATCTGTAAATTGAAAGTTTGAACTACAGTACTTTCTGTCATATCTTGTGAGCTCATCTTTCATTTTAAGTTGCCTTACATTTCACAATTGCTTACTGCTAATTCCTGCAAGGAATTGGGGCACTGAAATATTATAGGAAATAAGAAATTGAGATGGGTCTTCAATTACTTTCTCTTAGCATGTTGCATGGGCCAGGGTGAGAAGGTTTGCCCATGTTATCTGATGATGCAGGTAACTGGGACCTGATATCCTCAGACCCATGGGTACTGCAGAAGAATAATAGCTTTTAGGCATCACATCAGCCAAATTTGTGTATAATCAGTAAGAACGCTTCAGAAATATGGAAAAAAACTTTGGGACTAACGAGTTAACACAATAAACATATCAGCAGTGTAACATCTCTTCTAGCTTAGAGGAAAACAATACTGCTTTTTTTTTTACTATGTGAATTCAGAAGACCAAGAACACTTAGAAGGTATCACAAGTTTATACCGAAGACATTGCATTGATACGTTTTATATTCTAATATATATTGTAAACCTAATTATTTATGTTCCAATCTATTTATGGGAATAATTTTCAATTTATTTGTCAAATTATCAATGAATTCTAGTAAGATTCACTGTGTGAAATTTAAGATCAGCAAATATAAATATAAAATATATAAGGATATATAATATAAGACATTGTTAAGCAATGTTCCGTTGTGGTTAGGGTATCAAAGGCAACTCTGTTTTAAAGTATTATTCCATTATCTCTACCTCAGTTTTTGGTAGAGTTAGACCTAAAACTTTACCATTTGTAAATTTACAGCCTGGAGGCAAGAGGAAACACTTTGATTAAAACATTACCAATTTAAGGCCTAATATCGAGGAAAAACATATGGACTTCTCCAGGAGCTATGGAAATATTTGGTGATAGAAAGTCACTAGTATAAGTTCCTGCCTGGTTGGATGGTAGACAGGCCAGGATATTAGGTAAACATGAATATGAACATTTTTTCACCTTCTTGGCTTTAGCTACTTTTGAAATAATAGGAATAATTAACAATTATATTTTGATAAAATACCTTCTATTCTGAACAATTAGGTCTGAAGTGTTCATCTCTCTATGAACCCTTGTAACTAAGATTAGTTTTGTTCCAGTAAGACAATCTATGCTGTCAGGGTAAGATATTCTGGTTGGTCTGTTCCTACATGGAAGAAGGGTAATGGGTCAGAAAGACATTTGTACCACTGAGACCTCATTTAGGAAATTTTAACCTGCAGAAGTTTAGAAGTAGCTTTTAAGCAAGGCTTACTTTGAATCCATTAGCTCCACAAAGCTAACTCAGTTGATAAATAAGTACTTGAAAAGCCATTACCTTTGGACTTAGCTATAAAGGCTTCAAAATATGGTCAAATTTAAAATGAAAACGACAAAATAGTCATTGACAAAAAATGGCAAATGTGAGCAATCGACCAAACAATATAAATTTTTTCCACTATACATAGAAATTTATAGAAATAAGATCAATAGCATATTTAGGAACAATAAAGGTTCCTTGTTACAAATAGGCAACCAAGGATATATGCCTGTATAAAGGTTACATTGTTAACTACTTAAATTAAGAGGATACTCCATGCTTCAGCAGCAAGTCTCCACAAATTACAACAATACAGAGATTAACATAGCACTTGCACAGGGATGGTATGAAAATTTGTGAATTATTCCATATTTTTCATTCTTAAAATGCAAGAAATGGAAAACAGTTTTGAAAAAGTTGATTACAAAAATACAAGCGTAACAAAACCTGTAATTCACAGAATTAAAGGTTAGTTTGACATCAGTGTATTAAACCTTCACATTCAAAGGCCCTTACATAGCATAACCTTTACAAAATTTGAAATTAGATAACATTATCTTTTTATCCCAAAGAAATAAAATAATATAAGGACTTAGGAAAAAGGAATCTTAAACTTTTCCTATATGGAATGTAATCTGAAAGGACACATTTATTAATGAACCTATATATTATAAAACAATGTAGACTTCAAAGTATTATATCTAGAAGACAATGAAATAGATTATGGACTTTATACAAACATAGATACTTTTTTTCAGACAAGCACCAGGAATATCTTTAATTTCTATACTATTCTTTTCAACAGATAAGATAAAATTAAAAAAATCACAAACTCTGCAGAAATCATTATAAATGCATACAAACAACTCTTGAATACATTTTGACATCAAAGTCAGGCAATTCACGTGGAAGAATACCATGGAATCCATAAATTTTTAAATTAAGATATTGCTGTTGTTTTCTATTATGAAAATATTTTGTTGGGCCACAAAGGATGGACTGGCACTTTTGAAATTTAAGAAACTTAACCAAACCATTACTACGTAGAATAACAATTTGTACAGCCTTCCACAACTTTAAATAGGTAGTGATACATATTTGTGCTTTTGGCAATATCAAATGCAATTTCTTCCAAGTTGTTCTTCAATCCCGGTTTGATATCATGTTTCAACAGAAGGAGATACAGTGTTTCTTTGCTATTTCTATCCCAAGAAACAATATTTAAGGGGGTCAAGAGGCCCTTAGTTTGGGGATTGGTATCTGCATCATGATTAAGTATGAAAGAATCAATTCTGGTATTATTCCACATATACTCACTGTGCAGTGGTGCCAAGCCATTCAGAATTCTTGCATGAATATCTGCCTTGAGCTACCAACTCATGGACAATGTCTAAATGTCCACTCTAGGCTTCCCGATGAAGAGGGATATACTTACCTCATTTCTAGTATACATATGAGTGGCCTTTTTGGCAAGTAGTCTCGGCACTGTAGTAAGCCGATTAATTTCAGCATCCCAAAGAAGAAATTTGCATGGATTCTTCTCCATTATTTTCTTGCAATTGATACCTTCCTCACGTTTTCATCTTGTTCCTTGTCTTCATCAGAATTGCCTAACCAGAGACTTTGAGTACCAGTGGGAATGAGGTTTCCATGTATTTCCCCAATAGTTCACGTTGGTTGAAATGGTCAGAAAAATCCGGTGAATTTTCTGCATGTTTTTTCACCATGATTTATTTTCTCTTTTTCCATTTTTCCTATTTTAAATAATTCTCACTGGAGAGTAGTGAATTGATAGAGAGCAGAGGAAAGATTTTCCTCCGTATTCAAATGCACAGACTGAAAATGAGGGCCAGTGGTGTCTTCATGTGCAGCTTATTCTAGGAAGGAGAAAATAAGAAACAAAGCCTACTACATAAATGATTTGGGAAATACCAAGATATAGTGTAAGAGAAATTACTATTCAATATATGAGCTTTAACAGCTTTCTAATAGATCCATTATTTATTGGTAACCAACATTAGAAAAAAATGTATAATTCAGTAGTAAAATAGAAGTCCTTTGTATGACTACCTAAATTCTTGTTTTTTTAAAAACACTTGTTTCCATCTAAAAAAGTAGGCCTGGGCTGGGAAGGTGGCTCAGTGGTAGAGCACTTGCCTTGCATGCCAGAGGGCCTGGGTTCGATTCCTCAGCACCACATAAGCAAAAAGAAAAAAGTCGGAAGTGGCGGTGTGGCTCAAGTGGTAGAGTGCTAGCCTTGAGCTGAAGAGCTGAGGGACAATGCCCAGCCCAGAGTTCAGGCCCCAAGACCGGACTAAAAAAAAAAAAAAGTAGGCCTATCTATTTTCTTCAGGTGATTTTGATGATTGAAGATGCTTAATGAGGAGACCACATGTATTAGTAGTCCTTTGATATCAATTAAATTTCATTTTTTCTTCTTGGAGAATATAATGATCAAAGCAATAGTTCAGAATCAGCAAACAATAGTTCAGCATCATGCTTTCAGTGCAAGTGGATCTCCAGTAAGTAATCCTCTGTACCATTTTCCACAAAGTTTTGTCACACATACAATCTGTCTGCCTTCTCTAGCTGCTTTCCTAGCCTGGACCTTTCCTTTCATTGTGCAGGAAAAGTGTGATTCAACTGATTTCGGTCAGATCTGTTCCAAGAATTATCAAGGATTTAGATTCTTTTTTTAAAAAATTAGTTGTGGGGCCTGTACTCTGGGCTTGGGCACCGTCCTTGAGCTCTTCAAATCAAGGCAAGTGCTCTACCACATGAGCCACAGAACCACTTCTGTTGTTCTGTTTATGTGTGCTGATTTGGGAAATGATAGAGCAGAAAGTGAAATGATGCAACCAAAAATATACAAGCAAAATAAATTAGCATAATTTGGAGCAACCATATTGTCTATGAGAATCACAAAAGAGAGAGAGGAAGAGAGATACAGATGTGCAATGACCTAGCTAGCCAAAAATTCCATTCTTCTGATCCATTTACAAAGCAAACAATTTTATTTTTTATTTGTTAAAAGAGATGGAAATAGAATTTATGTATTTACTTGAAATTAGTAAATACATTTTTAGTAGCATACATAAAGAGACATAGCTTTGACCAAATTACAAACAAGAATCTTAATCCTTTGGCTTCGAAAATGGCTCAGTGGTAGAGTGTTTTTCTTGCCGCTTACTACAGTGTGGAGACTACATTCCAAAAAGGCCTCTCCTATGAATACTAGGGATGACGATGAGTATACCCCTCTTCATCGGGAGGCCTAGAGTGGACACTTAGACATTATCAATGAGATGGTAGCTCAAGGCAGATATTCACGCAATTACTGTGAATGTCTGGACACCCCTGCACAGTGCTTATATGTGAAACATATTGCAACAGTACAGACACACACACACACACACACACACACATCATCATCTTCATCATCATCATCAGATTTCTTCTTAATTATTTTTTGTGTGTGGTCTTAAGAAGAAAGGTACATTACTAACTTGAATTTCTGACAGAAAAATATAATCACTATAGATCTTGCTTCTATACTCTCAATATTAAATTGCTATCTAATATGTGCAATAGATAAGTATAGGAAAAAGTAGGATCCACACTGGTGGCTCATGTCTTTATTCCTAGCTAATCAGAAAGATGAAATCTGATGATTGTGGTTTGAAACCAGACCAAGGAAAAAAGTCCATTAGATTCTGGTTTGAAAGTAACCAGCAAAAGCTAGAAATGGAGCTGTGGTACAAGCAAAAAAATGCTAGACTTGAGAAAACTAAAACAAAAACATAACAAATTCTGGGACAGAGCTAGGCCCTGAGTTCAAGATCTAGTATTAGTATTTAACTAAAGAAGGAATGAATTAGTTAAAGAATTACCTAAAATAAATTAAGTGGTAACATGTGGAGGGGCAGATGAAATGTAACTTCAATGGTGACTGGATTATGTATCATTTTGTAATAAGGTAAATTATCATTTGTCCTAAACACTAATATTTTATTTGAACTTTTTGTACAATAAACCCTGAATTTGGCATGCATGTATATGTGTGTGTACGTGTGCACACATGTGTGTTTATGTGTGTGTGTTTGTGTGTGTGTGTGTGTTGTTGCAATGTTGCTTGCCAATATGAACAGGGTGAGACTGAAAAGAACTGTGTTGCAATGTTTTTTTTTATTTATCAGTGATCTGTTCTGTCATTTCAGTGGAACCACCCTTCTGTACATTTTATTTGTTAATAACATAATCATAATCAAAGCATTTACAACGTAAGTTAGATAAAAGAGATCATTTTCAGTTCTTAATATATGTTAGGCAAAAAGATACACATATAATTAGGTAGTAATTTATTGCTGTAAGATGACTGTCAGTACAAAATATGTGTTTGACTTCTTAAATTGGTTATATTTTTAAGAAATATTCATGGAGTGATTTTGACCAACTTGAACAAATAGGTATTTCTCTCTGTTTTTTTCTGTGAAACTCAAGGTGGGCAAACTCTTTCCAGATGTCTGTTGAAAACAACTTTCTTTGTAAGATCATATCTATTCACACTAAGATAATAAACCCCGTATTTTTAAGGTTTGAATATCGCATCATATTTACTGAAAATTAGTATTGTGGCTATGCTTGTTAGATATATATTTAAAAAAAACAAAAACATGTGTCATCTCCAAATTGTGGATGCATTTGAAGTTGTTTTGTACATACAAATGTTTCTTCATTAGTAGTTCTTTTGTGGGAGTAACGATCACAACTTTAACAAATAAGGCTTTTCGAATATCTTTTCCAATATAAATAACATCCCAGTGCGAGTCTTGCAATTTCTGAAAACCATTTAAATATTTTAGTAATATTTTAGTTCATTGACTATACAGCTAAAGACATTCCTGAAATAAATATTGTTAAGATCTGAAAATGTAAGTGGGTATATAGGCTTTTTTATGGATCATTTTATGAAAAGCCAGTTTTTATGAAACTAAAAGAAATAGAATAAAAGTATGTAAGTGAATTGGGTAACCTAATTATTAGTTTTTTAGTAATATTTTATTTAAATATTTTAGTAATATTTTAGTTCATTGACAATACAGCTAAAAACATTTCTGAAATAAATATTGTTAAGATCTGAAAATGTAAATGGGTATATAGGCTTTTTTATGGATCATTTTATGAAAAGCCAGTTTTTACGAAACTAAAAGAAATAGATTAAAAGAATGTAAATGAATTGGGTAACCTAATTATTAGTATAATTTTGTTTTCTATTAGCACAGTCCTCTGAATGTAGATGATGCATTTAAATAATTTTTGTGTCACTGTGCTTCAGTTATTTTTAGAATCTTTGTAGTTATAAGAGTGAATTTGTAGTATAAATAAATGTCTTTTAATATGATTAGGATTAATCTTGTGTTTTGTGTTCTACTCCCATGAAAATGAGTTATTTTCAAGTGTTAATAGTTTATAATTGAATCTTCAGTATCATAAGAAATTGTGAAGAAAAAATTGGTAGTATTGATGTCTTTATTTTGGGGGGGAGAGGTACGGTAGTGGGGCCTGGACTCTGGGCACTGTCCCTCAGCTCTTCATCTCCAGTCTAGCGCTCTACCACTTGAGCCACAGCGTCAATTCCAGCTTTTTTCTTTATGCTTGTGTGCTGCTAAAGAATCGAACCCAGGGCTTCATGCATCCAAGGCAAGCACTCTACCACTAAGCCACCTTCCAGCCCTTTATGTCTTTTTAAACCAATATTATTCACAAGTTGGAGAGTCTTTAATTCATAATTAGGTCTTGGTGTCTATGATTTTTATCCTCTCATTCCTAACATTAATGATAGGTCAGAGTGCATTTTTGAGTATAGGAAAGATAAAATATTTATCTGGGGCCAAAGGTGATTTTAATATCAGTCTTGCTTTAATAGCATTTTAAAGTAGTACCTTTCTCTCAAATTGTTGGGTATAAAAAGCAATCAAAATACTTGAATGGTAAACAACTTAGTTGAGCTACAATGTGGAAATGATTAGTCCATAAGACCTGCAAAATGTTTCCATCAGGAATTGGGGAGGTCATTCTTTCAGTAAGACAGTGTTAAACAGAGATAGTGTCCCCAGGCAGTGCAGTGTTGAGTGAAGGGATAAAATACGATTCCTACTATTTTGAGCTAGAAATCAAGAATATTATACTTGAGCAGTTCCTTTCACCAGGGAGGTATGCATTGATTATGAACTTTTGAGTTTTCATATTACAGTTCCCTATTTTCTAACAAATATAAAGTGAAATATTGTGAAAGTGAAAACAATAATTCTGGGAAATTTCCTATAATTTGTAGACTAAGTGCTGGTATTTTAGTCATAAAATAGAATGAGGTTAATTGATACAGTGGGAGATGATCGTCAGGTTAACACCATGTGTGCAATGCTGTACTAGTAATTCCAACTCTGAAGACTTCAATATCATCATCTGAGAATTAAAAATGTAAGGAGTTCCACTTTATGCAATTATTGTGAGGATTAAATTATATACCATAGGTAAAGTACTTGGAAAAACAATCAATTAGCATTTGGCAAATTCTACCTATTATTTTATCATATAATGAATTCTAACATTTTTACTGTGATTTTATATGTACAATGTGATGTATTGATATTCATTGCATTGATCACTTTTCTGTCACTATGAGGAAAATACCTGCAAAGAAAATTTCTGAGGAAGAAACTATTATATTGACTCATGGTTTAAGAGAACACAGTTTAAGATCAAATATCTCCATTGTTTTTAATCATATTTTAATTATCTTTACTAGGTGTAAACGGGAATTTCCATTCAATAAATTACTTTTTAAGTATAATGGATCTTTACATAACTTTTCCCTACCCTTCCAAACCTCACCCCACTTTAATTTTTTCTAGTTTCATATTATTTGCATTGACTATTATGTCTTCATTTTTCCTCCATAACTCTCTTTATTCCTTCCCTTTGACTTACCTTCACATCTTCCAAGTAATAGTTTCCTGGTATTCATTTTGTTAGATTAAAAGTTCAATTTTATAAGAAATTACACCTTTTAAATACTGCTCTGAAAAATGAAAACTTTGGTTAATACTGTTGTTTAACTTGCATAAAAGTCTGGCTTCCAAATATGTGACAGAACATGGGTCCTTTGTGTGTCTGGCTCTCACTTCGTTTACTTAACATATTTTTAGATCTATCACTTTCTTTGTAAATAATGTAACAGTGCTCATAATGGATAGGTGTAATCCAATTGTGTATATATGACACAATTTCTCCAAGCATCCCTCTGCCAAAAGGCATTTTGGCTGTTTCCATAACTTGTCTGTGGTGAATAGTGCAATAATGAACAAGGTTGTGAATGTGATTTTACTGTAACCTTTTGGAAGAATTCATCACTATCTTTCTGAGAGCAATCCTCTAGCTAGTTTTCTTGAATAAGCACATCCTTCCTTTCATCTACATGACAAGGTATTGCAAGTCCTCAAAAACACACTCTCCCATACATGTCTCAATAAGCTAAAACCACACGATGCCCATATTCTTTCAATATATTTTTAATACTTATATAAATTTAGTGAGAACCTTCTATGTACTTTCCTAATGTGGGAATGAGAGACATAACAACAGAGTAAAAGTAAGAAATATACATTTTAATTAGCTATTATCATATTTAAAATCTTTTTCAGCTCTAACTCATAGCCTCACTTTCTATTATTTTAATCTTTATTTGATTACTTCATCTATCCCCTAAATTATAACAGGTGAGTTAAATACAGACAAAAAATTGTGGTTTGATTTTGACATTCATGTGTGAGGATGCACAATATGGGCAAATAGATGGATTGGAATTAATAGCAATTATCCATTTTGTTAAAGTAGAGATGACTTTTTTTCCAAACTGATACATATTTCATTCAACAAAAATAAACTTGTAAAAATTCCCTTTGTTTTGCTCCTCATTAACTTTTGTTTCCATTTTATTTTATAATGAAGGATGATTTCATATATATACTGTAGATACAAAAATATGTTAAACTATTTCTACCCATATGTATTGATATATACATACATACATATATTACACAGGTTACAATGATAATTTATAACTTCTGTAACTATAAAATTTACTAAATTATTAAAAACATCGATGGTTCATGCCTTGAATCCTGGTTACTCGGGAGGCTGAGATCTGATGAACATGGTTTAAAGCCATCCTCGGCAGAAACGTCCATAAGCCTCTTATCTCCAAACAACCAACAGAAAATAAGAATAGGAACTGTGGCTCAAAGTGATAGAGTGGTAGCTTTGAGAGAAAAAGCTCAGGGACATCACCCAGGCTCTTAGTTCAAGAACTACAATCTACCCAAAAAATCTAATTTACATCTGTGTAAGTAGAGTATTTCCATCACCCTAATGCACATCCATGCTCATTTACAAGGTAACTCTGTTTTGTCTGAAGTACCACTAAACATTTTCACTAAAGTAGCATTGGAACGTGGGTTCATTCTATCTCTGAAATGGATTTTTCTCCACTAAAATACTGAAGTGTTACAATTTTTCCAATTATTTAAAATCATAGCTTTTTTCTTTAATACCCCTAATATTACAGTTTGAATTCAGTGTCTTGTGCCCCCTAAATGGGTGTGCTTACCACTTTGTCATGTGCCAGCCCTAAATTATCCTGATAATTTTTCAGATAGAAACTGGCTTCCTACTTGTGTATGACCTTGGCCTCAGTCCACTTTATGTTATTCATCCTGGAATTTAGAATAACAAGTGTATGGTATTCTGTACAGTTTTTTCTGTCTAGTCTAGGCTTTAGCCACTGTTCTCACATCAGTGCACTCCCATGTAGTCAGGATTTTCATAAGCTTGTCATAGCTGATTTTTAAAAATTCTTTGCATTTCCTGCAGGTTCTTGAGTACTGAATTAATTTGTGTTTTCTGTCTTGTTTTGTTTCATTTGAATGTATGTGTTGAGTTGTTCCAAACTTTTCATTTTGTTTGTTTCTCTGATTTTCTTACCTAAAGTGCTGAGAAACCAATTCTATTTTCTCAAGATAGTCAGGGTGAACATTATTTATTCCAAAGCAATTTCAGTAACATTTAAACACATTCATATCTATGAATGGTATAAAAATGCTGAGAAGGGTGTTTTTACTTTCACGGTAGTCTTTGTCATACACAGATCATGAAATATATGAAGATAATATAACTACAGATGCATGCCAAGAGGAGAAAAACCTATTATTAATTTTTTGAAATAGGCTTCACTTCTAGTGAAAGAAATATATTGCTTTATGCAGGATTTCACAAAATCATATTGCTAGGAAGAACTTGAGCAATCATCTAATACTATAGACTTGAGAGTGATGAATTGACTTCCTGACTAATTTACTTTTGGGTCAAATAAAAGCAGGCTTCCAAAAAGAGTGTAGATTTTAGAGAAACATGATGAATTTTATGTAAATATATCCTTAGCTGATTTTGTTAATTTGTGAGCCAGTACAGGGAAATAAAGTACAGCAAAGGTAAAAAATAAAGAACTTCACATTGAAATACTCATTTGTGTGTGTGTGTGTGTGTGTGTGTGTGTTTGTGTGTGTGTGTGTTCATGCGCATGCGAATATGCAAAGGCACACGTGCATGTGCTCATGCATGCATTCATCATTCTTGACGCTTGATATGCTTGGGAATTATTCCTCAGTTTCTGTGCCCAAGGATAGTGGTCTACCACTTCAGCCACTTCTTTTTTTTTCTTTTTTTAGATAATCGCTTGTATTTTCATGATTGGACTGGCTTTGAACAGTGGTCATGAGATTTCAGACTCCGGAGTAGCTAGTTAAGCTTATTCATCCTCTGAGTACCTAGTTAAAATTCTGGCTGTCCTCTATGCTTCACTGCTCTTTTATTCATTTCCTGAGATTATCACAAGCCTAAGTCATATATATGTCTAATAGCTTTATACTGTTACTGCTTGGCACCAGGGGCTCCTATCTGTACTCTTAAATACTTCGGAGGCTTGAGAACAGAACCCAGGCCAAAAGTTCAGTGGAATTACTTCTCAATCTATAGCTTGGTGCATTGGATCATTTCCACCATACTTCACTATCTAGTTACTACGATTGGATTGATTGTGGATCCAGGCCAGTCAAGGTAGCAGGCTGGACAAGTTGGTGTTCATCTCGGATGCCATTGATGATGAGATGGCTAAAAGGACAGATCAGGTGCATGTTCTTGTGGAAAGGAAACCCCTATCCTAAAATTAACCACTGATATGACGCCTGCCTAGCAAGAAAAATATACCCCAAGTTGAAATACCCACAATTTCCCACAACCAAAATAAGTATATACATGAACATTCAAAAACTTAATACAATCTGTTCTTTGCTCTAATATCAGCTTCATCTGATTATCATATGATGTGACAGAACAGTTCCTTCATTTATCATATGATAATTTAAAAAGACCTAAAAAATTCTTTCTCACTTATTAAGTGCAAATTAATGGCAAATTGCATCATTTCTTACATATTTGACTACCACTATAAATTCATCTTATGATTCTTATTAATAGTAATATATTCTGATTTATTACTTTACTTTGTAACAGTTTTTAAACTTTTGGCTTTTCTGCTGAAGTTGAAGTATTTAAATAGTATCATCAAAGTATATTCCTTGGGTATTTAGGGCAGTTTTTTACAAAGTTTTTAACCAATGGTGTCTAAGAATTCTTAATTGGTATATCACTTGGTTTTATTTTCATTTCAATTTAATTTTATTTTAATGGAAATGTACACAGGGGTTACAGTTACATAAATAAGGTAAAGTAATGAGTACATTTAGTAGGGAAGGAACATTATCTCTTCCATCGATTTTTTAGTACACTCAAAAGAAGGACTAGTGATGCTTTTGCTATTGCTATTGATCCATGGGTAATTTTGCTTTCTTTGTTAATGCGTTTTTATTATAAAATCGATATACAGAGGGTTTACACTTAATTAAGTCAACTAAAGAGTACACTGCAATTTATTTTCTAAATTTCAAATTTTGGGCTTAAATAATTTCTTTTGTTTCTTTAGGGTAATTCATTTTTTTCAGAGTTGTAGGTTTAGTTAATTTATTTTTGCATGATTTTACACATGTAAATTATTCAGATACATGTATTTTACTTTTATAATATTTAACATGTGACTATTTAAAATTGTTTTCTTAATTTTTATATGGCTATGATTTTAAATAAATTTATTTTCTTATTGTTATAAACATATTTGTCCAGGTAACAAATCCTTACTGTATTTTCATGAAGCACATACTTTATTAAGAAAAGCTTCATTACTTGGCCACTTTTTGGAAATATTTTTACTTGAATTAAAAAAAAAAGTTTGAGCCCGGCATTGTGATTTGTGGCATCCATTTTCTAGCTATGATGGGAAGTGTAAATAGGGTTTGTAATTCGAGAGATACTGGAAAACTCTGTGACCTTATTATAAAACTATTCAGAACGAAATGATTAGAGATATAGCCATCGCTAATGTTATATAGGGCATCTCGCTATCATATCCTAAATCTTAAGTTAAAACACCAGTAACATCACTCTTTTGTCAAAATAAAAGGATACATGTTTCAAAATGTTTATTATTTAAACTTATTTGCAAAGATTCTCATGTCTTCTATTAATTTTCAATTTACTTAATCTATTAAAATCCAAGTATATTGTGATTATTTTATTTCTAGTAAACTTTTAAATTGTACAAGCAATATTAAGATTTCATATATTAACATACTTTTACTATTTGTGATAATTTCCTCCGTTGAATAGGATAATATCTATATTCCAAATGTGGGTATTTGGTGTGTATGTGTGTGTTTATGTGGTTTTTGTGTGGGTGTTCTTTGTGTGTACTTTGTAATGTTTGGGAGATCACACCATTGCTTCACACATGCAAGGCCAAAGTTTTACCACTGGGCTATACTGCTTGCATTTCTAAATTCTTCAAAATTATCTGAACTACTTTATACTTCTGGCAGCTTCTTAGATGTTTCTCAAGGGAAATATTTTTGACACTACCATTTTTATCCTCTATGATATTGGATATCTTCCTGCCTAATTCAGTGCAAGATATACATGAGACTCATCCAGATTTCTCAAAACTCATACCACCATAAAATCCTATGTTACTAGAAATCATGCTTTTATAATGTCTAGGGAAGTGGCATCTCTCATTTTTGAATGACCCTAAGTGATATTTATAAGCAGTCATGTTTTAAACCAATATGCCACTCAGCAGATGAATGAACTGACAAAGTGTGTTTTATGTATGCACGGTGTAATTCTATACTTCAAATTCATACAGAACTGGAAAGTCTTGGAAAAATCCCACGAAGTAAAATAAACAAGACACAAATAAACAGATTGCGTTGTTTCCTCATTTGTAATAAGTAAGAAATATGTAGCATAATCTAGCAGTTGAGCAGAATTGTTCAATAACTATGTATATATGACCATATAAGATGATGATGAGCAAAATGGACTTCTGGATATGGGAACAGAATATTCTGTTTGTGGTTGTTGTTTTTAATGTAGTATGAGATTTCTTTTTTCTTTTGTGTTTTACCTTTGATTTATCCCTGTTATATTTGATTTCAATATCCTGTGTATTGTATATACATTTATCTTTATTTAGCAAGGGAAGAGGAACAATGAAATGGCAAGACAAAGAACAAAGGGCAAACCAATGCAATAGCAACACTCACAAAACAACATGTTGAAAATTTACATTACAACTTATGAGGGGTATTGAGCTGAAGGAAAACTGTGACAAAAATGAGGGAGTGGGTAAATAGTTACACATGCTATGTATTCACTACCTTATAATTACTGCAACCCCTTCTATATATCACCTTGACAATAAAATGAAATTAAAAATGAGCTGTATAAAATATAATTTCACTGTATTGGTATAGTAAATATTATTATATGTGTATTACCTTTTTAAGAAATGAACATTTTTGGCTGCTAATTTGAATTAATTACCTCTTTATCAGAGGGTCATCAACTTGAATATTATCAAACTATATAATATTTCAGAATATACTTGCCATTATTTTGAAAAAAAACATTGTTTTAGTATTGTCTCATACTAAAACAAAAATAGTTCAATTCTGTTGAAACTCCTAACTTTTAAAACGGAATAATTGTTAAGAGGACAGAGTATATGTGTTCTTGAACATTCCTATGACTAATAAATACTCATTTTCAAATTCTTAACATGCCACACTAGAGACATTCAAAACAGTACCTGTTTTCATTTTATTTAATTCTGCAATAAATGCAGTTTTCAATGGAGCGTTACATATTTAAATTCAACAGAAAAAATAGCCACAGTCTGGGAGAGGGTAAAACTATGAAATACCTATATTAATTCCTCAAGAGTAAACATTTGTTCATCAAAGTAAGCCATTATGTCTATAACCATCGATCCCAAGTTTTTATGTCATAAAGTCATCCTAGCCCAACAATTTCCAACTTGTAATGTGCACCTTAAAATTCCTTAAATTCACAACATGACAAGCATATAACTATTGTGAAAAAATACTACAATTCTGCTAATGTGATGCCCTTCGTATTGTGGAAAGAACACTACACTAAACTTTTCTGTATCATTTTCCTCCCAGTGTTATCCTTGAGATCAGAACACTTGCAAATATTATTTATAGTTATATATTTTATCTATCATAGATATTCAGGAGATCTGAATGTCTGACTATTAAGATCTAAAGACTCTGGTTCAAATACCACCCAGGAAGGATGGTTCCTTAGATTCTTACTTCCAATAACTGCTCACGAAAAGCCTGACACAAGTGGCGCTGAGTTTCAAGAGGTAGAGCAGTAGCCTTGAGCAAAAATAGGCTCAGGGACAGTGCCCAGGCCTAGAAGTTAAGATGTCACACAATTACTCTCTTCATACCATGTTACACCAGAGTCTCAAAAAGTTGCTCTTTTGGTAAATTTATAAATTAATAGCATAAATTTGTTGTCAACTTTATCTAGATTATTCACATTATCATGTTACTTACGAACTGTTGGAATTAACTGTTGTCTAAGTTCTAATTATGCCTTACTTGAAAGAATATTTTAGGCAAATAGAAAGCGAGAATCATTTGTGAATTTGTAAATTAAATCTTCTACTTAAAAACAATTTTATAGTAACCTATAGAATATTAAATTACAAACAAAAATATTTATTTTAAATCTAAATTCTTATTTAGCCAGGTCTACAAACTCCTACATAAAATGAACTTTCCTATTTCTCTAGGCTTAAGCTTTTGTAATCCTTCATCATTTCTTTGGAATCTAACAGAATGTGGTTGCTTTATCAAATTCTTGGTTGGGAATCATGAGCTCTTCTGCATCTAGTAATGTTCTGTAATGAAGACGACATTTAAACACAACTGAGGATTATATATGAGTTGCATTTCAATAGGAAACTTGATTTCTCAAAATATATTGACAAAATTAGCCCAAACTTCCAACTGTGTATTCCTTTCTGGCTTATTTTTTATTCCTTTCTTGGTTTGTTTATTGAGACCAAATTATACTACCTATTCCACTGAAAGTATCACTATGTCATTCCACTTTCTAATCACCTGTCTTAGTCTGAGTGCTAGAATTCCCGGCTTGTATCACATTGTCCTACCATAGTTTTTTATTTATTTAATCTAGATACAGTCTAGCAATTCTGAACTTCTCCAATAATATTTTCCACTAGAGTGATGGCTCAGACTGTTTATGAACTATTATCAAAGATGTTCTAACATTTGACACAAGATATGAACATTTTCAGATGCACCTGAAGGGGTCTCGGATTCATTCCTCCCTGGATCCGATCCCTTTATTAATGATGACTTGACTTTCTTACTATCTCTGTTCCCACCTATGTAATATTCTCAAGCTTTTTGGGGAAATTTCACTTGAGGACTTTCTAATATTAAAAATTATCACTTGATTTTATTTTTACTCAGGACATATTTTCTAACTTTTCTACAGAATCTGATAGTTGTTCCATATGTGTGTTTGAACATATAAGTACCTCTGTGTGTATGTATTTGTATGTATATATGTATGCAAAAACCTCAAGCTCTTCTTCAGCAATCTTGCTCATAATTAGTATTCCTTCACTTGAGACATTATTCTAATGCATCTTTTTGCTGGTTAATTATAGTGTCTCAAAGACTGTTTTGCCCAAGCTAGATGCAAACTGAACTTCCCAGACTCCTTTACATTCTTAAGTTTTATTTCTCCAGGGATACCACCTTTTGAAGTACAACCATTTTTGTGAGTGTAAAATCTAAGCTGTTTCCCAGATTTTTAACTAGAGTTCATGTAAAGATAGATGAACATACACATTACATATGCTGAGTATACACTGTTAGAAATGTGATCCTAAGCAGGGTTCAAGTGGTTCACACCTATAATCCTAGCTAATTTGGAGGCTGAGATCTGAGCATTGCAGTTCAAATCCAGCATGAGTAGAAAGTTTCTGAGGCATTTATCTCTAATTAACCACCAGAAAACTGGAAGTGGTGTGGGGCTCAAAGGTAGAGAAAAAATTTTTGAGCTGAAGAATAGAGGGACAGTGCCCAGGCCCGGAGTTCAGTCCCCACTACCATCAAAACACACACACACACACACACACACACACAGACACACACACAAAGAAAGAAAAGAAAAAGAAAAAGAAATGTAATCTTAGCCACTATTTCATTGCTAGTATAATTCCTGCTCTCTCAACATGGCCTTTTTTCCAGTTAAGTCCACGGTCTTATATATGAATTGCTTGGATCCAGAATTATTCTTCCATTCTACTTTTTACAAATTTGAATGATTAGCTATCATGATTTAGAGGTAGTAGAAGAAAGAGACTGGTCTCATCCTTCATGTTCCACTTAGTAGAAATGCTTTCTCTATGTCACTCCCATAGATCTACATGCTGGCCTTGACTTTATTTTTTCAAAGTTGTCTTATTTGCAGAGTCTTCTATAGAGTATTGAACCATTATACTTAAATACAGAACTTCTCTTTGTCCTATTCCTATTGTTTCTCCTTCTGTTAACTTATGTACACTTGGGTAATAATGCACAACACAAACACTGACAAAAAATGTTTCTGAGAAACTTCTTCCCACTTAAAATAGGTCTTAATTTACAGAGCACTTAGGAAATTTGAACATAATGTACTCCAGGATAATATTTTCCTTTTTCATGTTTTTTTATTGTGAAAATGGTGGACAGAAGGGTTAAAGTTACATAAGTAAGTTAATGACTACACTATCTAACGAACATTGTTACCTTTTCTTTTGTCTTTTCCCTGCCATGCCTTTTCTCCCCATCACCCCAACTCTCCCCTCCTATCCCCAAGTTGTAAAGTTCATTTTCAAAATAGTGTTTTGTTCATCTCATTGTTAAAACAGGTCATACTGTATCCTTGTTTCACCATTTTATTTCCCTTCCCCTCCCCACATTAGAAAAATGTATGTGCAAGGTCCCTGATATCAAACAGTGGAAACGGGTTATACCATGGAAGAAGAAAATAGAAGAGAAACAAAAAAAAACACAGAATATATGTTAGATACATTAAAAACAATAGTAAGAAAGAAAAAAAAAACAATTGGTGTCCCTTTGGGCTCATTTCACTTAACATAGTCTTATATGGCCATATGTACATGGATAATGTTTTATAAGACATGTAAATTCTATATTTTCTCGTTGCTAAGATGTCTCTGAAACACGTGTTACCTCATGCCCAAAGATGTCTTTGTGCTATTTCAATGAAGCCAGAAAACATTCACTTTGCCTGGAGCAGCACCGTAGATTGTTACGGAAGTAATAGGAAGGAACTTTTACAGGAAGTAGAAGCTCAATCCATGAGAGATATTGAACATAGAAAAATGACAAAGTTCAAGTTAATTTGTGCTTTCCTTTTACTGTACAAGAAAATAATCAAAGGCTTGAAGGAAACTCTGTCCCTGACTTTTTCGAGTGTGCTCTTTACTCATAAAACTTTCTGTAGACTTCTAGTTGAGAGTATTACAAAAGGAAACAACATGCCATTTGAAGGCCAGCATAGAAAAAATGGAAATAACATTGTTGTACAATGTTCTACTGCAAAGAAACAAAGACACGGAGGTTTTAAAATGTCTTATGCATGGATATTTAACTCCTGAGATATTTCTCTTGTTGTAAAAGTCAGATATCCATTCCTTTATTCTGGTCCTGAGTTTGCCATATCAATAAGGACTACAAAAAGCAGGATCCAGTGAGTATGATCAGCAAAAGGAGCCTCTTTTCAAACCAGTGCTTTAAGGATAGTCCCAAAGAAATATGTGGGTTTTTTTTGTTTGCTTGTTTGTTTCTTTAGTTTGTGCTGCTTCTGGGGCTTGAACTCAGATGCTGGACTCTGTCCCTGAACAATTGTCTTTCCTGCCCACCTGCCCCCAAAGCTAGTACACTACTGCTTGAGCCAAAAGTCCACTTCCGGATTTTTTGGTGTTTAATTAGAGATAAGAATTTGACAGATTCTCCTGCCTGGGTTGGCTTTGAACTGAGATAGTAAGAAAGCTAAATGACATGAACTTTATGGACTTCTCTTTTGAACCAAGAAGTATTAGATGAAGGTTATTATAATGGTAATATTTGAAAATTTTTAAAAGAAGAGAATACATCCAGCAAAGAAGCCATAACTTAAATAATTCAGCAAAAGTAGGTGCACTGAATCTTATTGGAAAATTTTTTCTGCTTGGGACGATACTATTCAGTTCGTAGTTCTTTTTAGGGAAACTTAAAGTATATTTGACTTTTTTTGTTCGTCGTGGGGCTTGAACTCTGATCCTGGGCACTGTTCCTCAGCTCTTAAGTTCAAATTGAGTGCTCTACCAGTTTAGACACAGCACCACTTCCTGGTTTCTGATGGCTAATTGAAGATAAGTGTCTCATGTACTTTCCTGACCAGGCTACCTTTGAACCACAATCCTCTGGTCTCAAACTCTTGAGTAGCTAGGATGACAGATGTGAGCCACCAGCACCTGGCTCATCTTTGTATTTATGTGCAAGTAATGACTTGTAGACAAATAATGGAAATTTGAATCAAATGATGACATTTCAGCTTTTCAGAAAATTTGAGGTAACAATAAATATGTCCTCCTTTTCCATGTTGTTACATTAATGACTCATGAGCTATTGGACTCTTACTTTAGCATCTTCTGATGTATGCGACGGTGGACTTAGTATAAATAATTGTCAGTAGAGAAATATAGAAAGACTGAGATTTTTAGAAAGCAATGGAGATCAGATAGAAAAGAACAACATAGAATGGCATTCAATTTATCACACAGAGATTAAGAATTGGCCTAAGTGATATAGAATGCTAAAGGTAATGAGGAATAAGCTTGGTTCATAACTAGTTCTTCAATAAACAAATATGGTTTCCTAGAAGAGTTTCTGGTATAATTTAGTTATTATTAATATAAGGTCCGCTCCTGGATGGCTAGCAAACTCCACCCTCCTCTCAGCAAAGTCTCCATCCAGTACCTGTGTTACCTAGGCAACTAGGACACCTGGAAGAGGTCACATCTGCATTCACTGAGGTCAATCTAAATTTGATGTGGCCACACCTTTCTGTCCCCATACCCTAGATAAAGACTAGCCCAGGCCCAGACGCCCTGTCTCTGCTCTTTTCTAGCTCTTTCTCAGCTCTCTCCTTCTCTTCTCTTTCCCAGCTCTCTTCTCTTTCCTAGCTCTCCATTTCCCACCTCTTTTTCAGATGCTCTCTTTTCTAGCTCTTTTCTCTCTTTTCTAGCTCTTTTCTCTCTTTTCTAGCTCTTTTCTATTTCCCAGCTCTTTCTCTTTCCCAGATCTCCCAGCAATCTTTCCCAGGCCTTTCCCCACCACGTGGAGGACCAAGATGGCCTGGTGCCAGCCGGAACGAAGAGTAAACCTGCTCCTTACCTGAATTCCACGTGCATGGTGCTGTTCTTACTTGGCTATCTCTTTAAAAAAAAAAAAAAACTAACAATTCTCATTTATTTCTTCCATCTGGATTTATTCCTTCACTTCTATCACAACTATTAATTAGCTGGTGCCTTTTTGGTTCCATACTGACCAAAAAGATTTCCAATTCTCACTTAGACGACCCTTCTCATTGTGATTAGCAGTGACCAGTCAAAAGCCTGGAATCTTTGAATTTCCAGGATTAACCTTCACCTGATACCTAAGCACATTCCTGCCATTAATTGCCGTGACTTACTAACAATTTTTTTTCTCAACACAGCCTTCTAATATAGATAAAGTACATAAGAACTATTGTTACATCATTATTGGAAGGAGCAATTATATATTCAAATATAGGTTCTTTATTTGGCATTTACTAGCTAAAGAATTTTTTGCCAGTCCTGGGGCTTGAACTCAGGGCCAGGGAACTCTTCCTGAGATTTTTCTTTTTCTTTTACTTTTTTCTTTATTTTTGCTTAAGGCTTGCACTCTACCACTTGAGGCACAGCACCACTTTCTTTTCTGTTTATGTGGTACTGAGGAATTGAACCCAGGATTTCTTGCACTCTAAGCAATCACTGTAACATGAAGCCACATTCCCAGAAACCTAAATGACTTTCTTAATATGGCATTACTTTTTCATTCCATTACTATGTATTATAATTTAGGCTAGGTGGTAGAAAAGGAAGTGGAAAACAATACTAAGTCCAGTAAGGCTAACATTCCTATCACATCCCTAAAGACTACAGTGTTAACACTTGCAGGACTCATAGGGATGTTGCATGTTACATTATTATATAAAAAAAAACATAAAAAGTAATCCCCGACATCCATAACATTCTACTTCCACTTTCAAGTTCAAGAGCCAAAAATCTAAGCCTTTTTATTGATTGGGTGTATTTCCTAGGAAGGAAGAAGGAGATGTAGAAGGTGATGTTGGAAAAAAATGTATATTGGCTCCCAGTCCACATTTTTTGCACTTTTAAAAAGTGCTACTGACGAACTCCACATCTACTTTAATATGCTGTCTGCACAAAATGCAGATAAATGAAGACATTTATTCTGGTGGAAAATCACATATATTAACAAAATCCAGTTCTGGAAAAAAAAAAGTTACCAGTATAAAGTATTGTCTATAAAATGGTTTCATGTTCTAGCAGAACAAAATGTAGTATTGAAATGATTAGTCCAGCTTTCTTTGAGATTTTATGTTGTCTCAGTATTAAGATGTTCTCTAATTCCAGTAACATGGAAGCATAAAAGACATGATTTAAAGATCTCAGTAGTTTTAGAAACAAAGGTACATAATAGTTTCCTTCCTGCAGAGACATGTGATGGCATGTATGACTGATTGTATTATAGTTCTCTTCTTTTTCCTCTTTATCTCAAGTATTGCATATCTTGGCATATTAGTCTGTCCTGCATTAGCTTACTGTAGGTGAGATTTACCTCTACTCTGCAATGTCAAGATGGGTCATGTGACTTACTTCAGCTAACAAAAATGAACCAGAAGTGGTCAAAGGCTACTTCTAAGGAAAGATTTCTATCCCATTGTCTGTGTCTAAGAGCTAACTTCTTTACACTTACCGATAAAAATAGCATATTTCCAGAGGGAATCTTTTTTCAACTTATATAGTGGAAGAATATAGCATGTAAAATTGAAGCAAAACTCAAACACAGCAAGAATTAAGCGAATATTAGAATGTGGTATTAATATGTTAGTTTCTTACCATTCTTGTATGACTACAGCACATCAGAATTTAAGAAATACTAAACCAGTACTAAATAAATAGATAACACTTCCTGTTTGATGCTATTACATTTTTTAAATAAATAAGCATTCTCTATGTGATCACTTGAGGGGTTAACTTTTTCTATAAATGTGTTTAATCACTCTAGAAGACTGTATCTAACATCCACAATCATTATCAAGAACTTGTGATTGAGATGAGAAAGAAATATCTAGATTTTTCACTTCTCTTTTCCTCTCCTCCTTTTTCTAGTGAGAATTCTCATCCTTTCTCCAAATTTTCCTATTAATAAAGAAAGAATGAGACATTGTGGATATCAAGCAAAAGGCTTCAAAGCCAGAATTTTATTCTTTCAGAAATATATGAAATAAATCAGAGTGGCTCAAGGAAGAAGAAAAGCATGATTTTTCCCTTTCTGGCTTCAACAATACAGTATGCACATGACTCTAAACATCTAACAAACAATTTTCCTTGGCTAATTTTTTAAAAAAATATTGTTTTTTAATAAATAATAATTTTAACAATTAAAAAATTTAAAATATATACTAATTTGTTGTTTGCTTTTAGTAGGCATGAAATAAGACAGCATTAGCATTGTGTGAGTTGAGAGGCTAAATTTTATCAGAATCCAAAAAAAATGAAAAAACATATGATGTTAAGAAAATAGCTTTTAGGTAAATTTTCAACATGACATACACACAGGGGCATCTTTTTTCTTCTTTTCCTCTCCACACTTCAATAAGCAGTTCATGTAATTCAAATAGCCGTGTTTCTTTCAGAAATAGATTACACATAAACAAGTTAAAAGACGAGAAGGAGTATTGGTGGTGCATTATTTAAAAATAGCAGTCAAATAACTATTAACCATAATTCCAAAATAATAACAATCAAATGCTCTTGAAAAGAGAAGATTGTAAGGAGAATATACAAAAAGTGATAGTGCCAGAACTGCTTCAGGAGCTGCTGTCTGATATTTAAGATTTCTAGTAAATGACAATTTTTAATCAGGATTAAATGCTTTCAGGAGCCAAATTTTTTCTAGTTATATTTTATTGAAGAAATATTTTGTTCAAAATTAAGGAAAGGGTAACAGGTTATAACCTGTAGAAGGAATGCTTATGCACTCATTGTGGTAGGCAGTAATATTCCTTCTGAAAATATCTATAGTCCCGAAATATCTAATCAATCAAATGTAGATTTACATTTTATATATAAGTTTGTAAAATAATCACCTTTCATTACCCAAGGAACACAAATTTGAATAATTTTCAGATTGGCAAATTATACTCAAAAGTCCCAGCTGTAGTTCGAAAGGGACATCATTAGGTAAGAATCAACAGAAAGATGTAAAATGCTACATTAGAAGATTAAGGGAAAGACAAGAACAAACATACTGAAGGTTCTGGAAAGCGGAACAGGAAGTAAATGCCTTTTCCACTAGAATCACCTGAAAAATATTTTAGCTCTGTAGGAGGCTCTATTTTAATCTAGTGAGAGTTATTTTGATTACTGTCCTTTAGAAATGTAAATGATAAGTACAGATCATTCAAGACAATTATCTTGTAGAAATATTTTACAGCAGAGTTGGTTTAGTAAGCTAAATCAAATACAGCCTTTTCCTGATGCAACTACAAGGATACCACGTATCCTAGTTTCTGAGAATAAGAAAAAGTTGTCACCAGCTTTATACACATTTATGATGTACATACTACTAAGGGCCTTGCATTAATGTAGTCTTGAATTCCTAAATAATATTTAAACAAGAAGCTCCCTATCTTCATTTTAATATTTGGGGATCACTAAGTACCAAAGTTATCTAGAAAGCTAGGGTAAGAATATAGAAATGAAATCTGTCTCCTCTTATTATAAAGATAAGTTATGTTATTTTGATTTACAGTTTCTAAGTTAATAAAAAAATAAGGTAAAACTGAAACAGTAACTCAATCTTCTCTCCTTCCTAACTTTCCAACATAAATTAGAGAATCCAGTAAAGATAAGCAATTGCAGGATGGTATAGGATGTTATAGGATCACCAGATGGTGAAAAAGAAGTTAACAAAAATGGGTCCTATGGAACAATGGGAAAAAAATCTACACCTACAGATTGTGATATAGCTAGAAAATAGTTTGCACTATGCTAAGTGTTTGACATTTTAACTACTTTCATCACTGAGGAGATGACTTTATTAATACTCAAGGGTTTGCAGCTTATAACCCAGCAACAAATAGTGCTTCTAAATGTAAACAAGCATGATACTAAGAGTAACCAAGGCAACTTGCATTGCTATATCTGATAAAGTAGAATGATCTTGGGGAATAGTCAAACAATCTTGAACTTTTTCATACCTTTCCTCTTCTCCAACACAAGAAGTCCTAGTCTAGATATGTAAAATTTCAATAAAGAATTTTTATATTTTTTTTATCGTTCACACTAAAGCAAATACACTTTTCCTCTTTGCAAGCCTGACTTTGAACGAGTCAGACCCTCACCATTATTTTATAGACAAACGTTTACTGCTTTGGCTTAGGTGTTTCCTTGCCTTTGGGTGTTGCTCTCTATTATTTTGGCAACTACAAAGAAAAAAGATAACTCCATTTTACTTATGTTGGATTGTTCAAAGTCAAGCTGTCTTCAGTTTTCTGTTCCCTTCTTCACTGTTAATTGAAGTTTAATTATTGCTCTTTAAATGAAAACAAAAACGTGATACTTTAACGTATATTCTCATTAAAACCAGTGAATACAGGAGTGTCGGCGATTGTTTTATAATTGTTTCAAATATTTTCCTTGGCTATTTTCATTATTGCTTTTGTTCCTGTCTTCTAATCAGGAACACAAGGTAACACAAAAGATCTTTCTAAGGAATAGGACGTTAGGCAGAAAAAAAATATATATAATTAAAGGTTTTCATCTCTTAAGAGACTGAAAAGCTCAGAAGACATTTTGTTATTACTTGTACAGTTAAGATGACTTGAATGTTTTGGTTCTTAAACTAAGTGAAATGCATGTAAAATGTTACAGTTGTTCCAAAAAATGATTATGGTTTATATTTTTCTGCTTCAATGAGATGAAACCTCTTACAAGGTTAGAGAGACTATTTATTTTAGAGTAGAAGGGTTAATGTTAGAAAGCCAAGGGAGATTCCTAAAACAACACTGCCTATCACATATCAGTTAATTATACTTATGGCCTATAAGTATATAAACATACAAATATATATTGAGTGAGAAATGTGTGATTTACACAATTGATTCAATGACATTTAAAACCAGAGTTAACTTCTCTACGTTTATATAAACTAGCATATCTAGTGAGGATTTAAAGGTTTTTATAATACATATTTTAACATTTATACCAAAATATTAGTTTATTTGTAACTGTTTATTTCTAATTTTTGTCGGTCATGGAGCTTGAAATCGTCACCTGGACGATGTCAGTCAGGTCTTCAGCTCAAGACAAGTGAACTACAATTGAGCCACAGCCAGTTTTCTGGTGGGTCATTGGAGATAAGAGTCTCATGGTCTTTCGTGCCTAGGCTGGCTTTGAACCATGATTCTCACCTCTCAGCCTCCTTAGTAAATAGGGTTACAAGTATGAGCCATTGGCGCCTAGCAACATAATTATTTTTTACACATTTATGAAGTATGGAGTGATACTCCCATTCATTTATATGTTGTTTAATGATCAAGTCACATCATATCCATTAATTTCTGCATGTAACATTTCTTTATGGGGAGAATGCTCAAAAACTTATCTCCTGGCTGTGATGAAATATCTATTCTTAAGTACAATCACTTTGCTTCTTGTAGTAAAAAATTAATATATTTACTTTTAGTCATGGAAGTTTGCTAATTAAAGTTATATAAAACATGAATTGTAAAGTGAAAGAAATTCATAGTTCCTTTACTTGTTTAAAGAAAATAATTATGCATTTTTTCAATTACATTTCTTTGGGAATGTTTAGCATTCATTGATTTAACTGTTAAAATTGATAACAGTTACATTATATCAAGTATATTCAAACTTGTATTTGAAAATTGCACACTTAATGCAAATAGACTTCACTTTCTCCAAGACATAATTAAAATAATAGTATAGCAAAGCTTGGTGTTAGTTGTTCATGTGTAGAATCACCGAAACTCAGGAAGCTAACACCTGAATATTTTAGCTCAATATCAGTCCAAACAGACAAAAATGTGAAAACTTATCTCCAATTATCCAGCAGGAGGCAGAAGGTGAGGATGTGGCACAAAGAATAGCGTGTCCTTAGCCATGAGCAAAAAATACAAGGAAGACAATTAAACATTGAGTTCAAGCACTAAAAATGGCATATACACAAAAGACAACAACAAAAAAGTAGTATGAGTATCAATAATGAAGACAAAATAGTAGAAAAGATCATGAGAATATTGTGAAAACATCTGGAAGACAGAAATTATTAGACAGAATTTTGATTCATGAGAGGTAAAAGTCACAGTATAATTTGGACAATCTCATTTTAGTCATACGTGTTGAAACCTGGCTATTGGGTAACTTGTGAAAGAGCAGACTGGATTACCTGACATGTCAGACTTCGTCTGTAACTATGCATCATCTCACTCTGCAAAAATCTAAAATTGTGCTTGTTAATTTAAAAAGAACCTCATGTTAGAGACTGTTTGGTCCACACAGAATGGGTTCCTTATTTTGAGGCTTCAGACCAGTGCTTTTTTTTTTTATACCCACTCCTGTTTTACCCCTCTTCCCTGGTGCAGCTATAACTTACTAAGCTGGCACCAAGCCAAGGCTTTGAACTAGAAGCCCCTGCCTTTTTACATTTAGAAGCATTATTTGTTGCTGGGTTATAAGCTGCAAACCCTTGAGTATTAATAAAGTCATTTCCTAAGAGATGACAGTAGCTGTGTAAACAAACCTAAAATGTCAAAGACTTAGCATAGTGAAAACTAATTTCTAGCTATATCACAATCTGTAGGTGTAGATTTTGTTTCCCATTGTTCCATGGGACCCATTTTTGTTAACAGATCGTATTCTGCTGTCTTTTCGTAAGAAATCATAGAGGTGATTTTTTGCCTCTTATTCAATTATATCTAATATTTTAAAGTAGATTTGTTCTAATATAATATTAATTTAATCAATTATTTCATTAGGGCGATGTTGGTCTGATTTTTTTTCCAGTAAATCTTATCACTTACAATAAATGAGAACATGCTGTTTCAGTCTCCTATTAATATGACAAAATACATTATAAACTTAACTTAAAAGGAGGAAAGATAAATCTTGACTTCTTGTTTTACACATTTCATTTTATGTTTCTTATCCTCATTGCTTTGCATTGCTGGTGGCACAATACCCCATGTCAGGAACAAGTGATGGATTATTTGTATTCATGGAAGCGAGGAAGTAAAGAAAAGGTTGAATAGGAGTGGGGGAAGGGAGAAAGAGGAGCAGGGGAAGAGGGAGATGGAGAAGGAAAAGGAGAAGGAGAAAGAGAATTAAAAGAAGGAAGAGGAAGAAAGGAATTTGATCTTAACATTCTCTTTGATCACAAGTTCTCAGTGACCAAATCTTTATGACTATGCCCACTTGAAAGGGTTCACCTCTTTATGGCAACACAGTGAAAGCTAATTATTAATCCCAATCCTTTTTGATTTAAGATTTAATTTATTGCGTGGTGGGTAGATACTTCTATACAATTGTGATAACTTCTGTTCCTAAATATTTACTTGACTTAATCAGAGAAACTATTTGGAGTAAAGGTGGTTTGGTTATACCATTGCTGGAGAAATGAATGAAATATTTAGAGGGCAAATGCTTTTTATTTAACAGATAAGGAAGCTTCAAGAGATTTCACTTTTGATTATTACATCTAAATCATAATGACTTGAATTTTTCATAATTTTATGGCATTTCTATTCAAGTATGTGTCATCGATAGTGAGGTTCTTTCTTTATAGATGAAGGAACAATAAATACTATCATGATCATTTATTTCTTAGTTATTCTATAGAGAGTAGCTATTCAAAAATAAGTTCTATTAAAGTCTGTTGGAATAATTGGATAACTGATGGAATTTCGTGCTTTAGTTATCTCATATTGAGATTGATTCATTTCTAAAATCACTATTGACATAAAATACATGAAATTCAGTGTTTCTGAAAGGACTTGTTATTCAAACCTTAGAAATACTTGACCAATAACTGAGATTTTTATATACCCCAAAATTTATGAATCTACTTTTTTCTGTCAAATATAGTTTATGTTTAAAAAGAGAAAATTATGTGACCAAAGTATATAATATTTAATGTAATATAAAATTGCTTCATTAAGGCTGACAGAGCCTGTTGCTTTTAGTTTACATGAGAAATTTAATTAATTATTCTTTTTCGTTTTTGAATAATAGAATATTTCAATTTGTCCAAAGATTCTGTCATCTAAACCTTTGAGTGTATTTTTTTTCATAAAAATGAACACTATTTTTCACACTGCACGTTCAATTTTAATAACTAAATAAATGTCTAAACGTTAATTTGTTAAATGGAGCTTCTAAAATTCAAATAATATGAAATATCTGTATACTATAGACTTTGCAAATTCAGACTTTGATTGATGCTTGCCTTAAGATAGTGTTCTAGCACAAAACTGGTGGTATTTTCATCTCAAATGGGCAGAATAAGCCGGAAAAACACAAGAAAAATGGGAAATCCGGGTATCTCAATTCCCAATCTGGATAATCAGGGGACAGAACAGATAATGAATAATCCAGAGGAGAGTTCCCAAATAGTTCTACAAACACTGCTGGCAAACATGATAAATGAAAAGATGGAAAACATACAAAAGAATCTGTATGAGCGTGATAGGGAGAGAGAGGAGGCAATCCAAAAGTTTATACAGGAATATCATAAGCGTGAAGAAGATACTCAAAAACTGATACAGGATTTGCGTGAGCAGCTTGAGAATACTCAAAGAGAAAGGCAGTAATGGCGTGAGCAGGCTGATTACACTCAAAGAGAACTACAGGAATACCAAGAACGGGAGGAAGATAATCAAAAAGTAATACAGGAACTGAGAGAGCAGGAAGAGAATACACAAAGATCACTAAAGGTATTCATGGAATCCATTAAAAAAGAGCTGAAGGAAGTCAGGGATACCACAAAGGGAATGCTGAATGGAAACCAACAGAAGGAATGGGAGTCCAAGGAAACCATAACCAATCAACTATCTGATCTGAGAATATACACTGAACACCAAATTAAGGAAGTAAAGAAGTTCATACAAGATCTAAAACAAAGCTTCAACAAAGAATTTGAAGCCATCAAAGCTGACCAATTAGAAGGAAAAGAGATAAAAAAAACAAAGTAGAAAGACTTGAGAGCAGGTGAGACCATGCAGAAGATCGAATCTCAGGGATTGAAGACAGCCGAGATATTATAGAGAAAGAACATACAAACATCCGAGACAAGTCCAAGAAATATGATAGATCTATCCAACACTTGGAAGACACCATCAGAAGGCCTAATCTAAGAATAATGGCTGTAGAGGAGCACCTAGAAACAGAAGTTAATGTTCTAGGAAATTTGTTCAACAGGATCCTAACAGAGAACTTCCCAAACGTGCAAAAAGATAGGCCTATTCAGATACAAGAAGCTTTTAGAACCCCAAATAGACCAGACCAGGATAGGACATCACACTGTCACATTATAATCCACACTGGATCAACTCAGACCAAGGAAAAGATCCTTAAAGCTGTCAAGGAGAAAATATTAATCACCTACAAAGGGAAAACAATTAGAATCTCCTCAGATCTCTCCGCAGAGACAATCAAAGCAAGAAGAGCCTGGAATGATGTATGCAAAGCCCTAAAAACAAACAACTATCAACCAAGAATACTGTACCCAGCTAAAGTTTCCTTCATAACTGAAGGCCAAATAAAAACCTTCCATAGCGAAGAAAAATTGGAACAATACATCTCCACCAAACCAGCCCTACAAAAGATTCTTAAAGATGTCCTACACATAGAAAACCAACAAGACCACAATAAAAGCCAAGACTCATCAAACAAACTGAGAATCCAAGAACCATAGGAAGAACCCTGTTTTCGCAACCCCCAAGAAGGTGAAAACATGGCAGAAAGTCCCAAATACATGTCAGTCCTATCTCTTAACAATAACGGACTTAACTCTCCAATTAAGCTACATAGACTGTCTAGTTGGATTAAAAAACAAATGCTTCTATCTGCTGCCTTCAAGAGTCACATCTTGCCCATAAAAACAAACACATTTTCAATGTGAAAGACTGGAGCAAAATTTACCAAACAAACGACCCCCATAAACAGGCAGGAGTTGCATTCCTAATATAAGATAAAATAGACTTCAAATTAAAATTCGTGAGAAGAGATAAAGAAGGTCTCTACATACTAATTAAGGGATCTCTCCTTCAGGAGGATATTACAATTCTAAATATCTATTCACCAAACAATGGAGCACCCAAATTTATCCAAGAAACACTACTTTCCCTCAAATCCCATAAACATCCAAAGACATTACTTGTTGGGGATTTTGACACACCACTCTCCCCACTAGATAGATCAACCTGGCAAAAACACAACAGAGAAACCACAGCTCGAAACAGCTGCATAGATCAACTAGATTTTACAGACATCTACCAAACATTTCACCCAGCAGCATCAGAATACACGTTTTTCTCAGCAGCACATGGAACATTTTCTAAATTAGACCACATTTTAGGCCACAAAGAAAACTTATCTAAATTCAGAAACATTGAAGTTATACCTTGCATTCTCTCTGACCACAAGGGAATAAAATTAGAACTCAACACCAAAAGCCACCAAAAAAAGTTCGGTATCACATGGACGCTAAACAACACACTGCTGAATCACGAGTGGGTCATGGAAGAGATTAGAAAGGACATTCAAATGTTCATGCTATTCAACAAAAATGAACAGACAAATTACCAGCTCCTCTGGGACACAGCAAAGGCAGCACTCAGAGGCAAGTTTATAGCTCTGGGCACCTACATCAACAAATTGGAAAGATCTGAAACCAAGACACAGCTAAACCTCCTTGAAAAAGAGCAGCAAGGTAAACCTCAATCCATTAGATGGAAAGAAATAATTAAAATTTAATCAGAATTAAATGAATTAGAATCCAAAAAAACTATAGAAAGAATCAACAAAACAAAGAGTTGGTTCTTCAAAAAAATTAACAACATTGACAGACCCTTAGCAAATCTTATCAGAAAAAGAAGAGAACACACACAAATAAATAAACTCAGCGATGAGAATGGAAACATCACCACGGAAACAACCAAGATTCAGAACATTATAAGGGAATACTTCTCAAAACTTTATGCTAATAAGTTTGAGAACTTGACAGAAATGGACCTTTTCCTAGCAAATATTGACATGCCAAAACTAAACCAAGATGAGTTAAACCACCTTAACCAGCCCATATCAAGCATTGAAATAGAAACAGCAATAAAAGACATCCCAGCTAAGAAAAGTCCAGGACCAGATGGTTTTACAGCAGAATTTTACAAGGACATCAAAGCAGTGCTCACAGCAATACTCCTCCAACTCTTCAATGAGATTGAAAGAGAAAGTTTACTACGGAGGAGCACATTCTATGAAGCCATCATAACCCTCATCCCAAAACCAGGAAGGGACTCATCAAAGAAAGAGAACTATAGACCCATTTCTTTGATGAACATTGATGCAAAAATTCTCAAAAAAATTTTGGCCAATCAACTTCGACTATTCATCCAAAAAATCATACACCACGATCAAACAGGATTCATTTCAGGGATGCAAAGCTGGTTCAATATACGCAAATCAAATAAATTATTCATCACATCAACAGGAGCAAGAATAAAAACCACATGGTTATCTCAATAGATGCAGAAAAAGCATTCGACAAGATCCAACACCCCTTTATGATGCAGGTTTTGGAAAAGTTAGGAATCCATGGAACATTCGTCAATATAATAAAGGCTGTATATGACAAACCTACAGCCAGCATTATACTTAATGGTGAAAAACTAAAGCCATTTCCTCTTAACTTAGGAACAAGACAAGAATGTCCACACTGTCTACTTCTCTTCAATCTAGTATTAGAATGCCTAGCTACAGCAATAAGACAAGATGCAGACATAAAGGGGATCCAAATAGGGAAAGAAGAAATAAAACTCTCCTTCTTTGCAGATGACATGATCTTATATTTAAAGAATCACACATACTCCACTCCCAAATTACTCAAGCTGATTCAAAACTTTGGCAAAGTAGCAGGATATAAAATTAACCCCCCCCCCAAATCAATAGCTTTTCTGTATGCCAACAATGAGAAAAGTATGGCTGAAATTAGGAAAGCAACTCCATTTTTAAGAGCCCCACAAAAAATAAAATACCTAGGAATTAACTTTACCAAAGAAGTGACGGACCTCTATGATGAAAACTTTAAAATCTTGAAAAAGGACATCAACAGAGAACTTAGCAAATGGCAAAACCTCCCATGCTCCTGGATTGGAAAGATTAACATCGTGAAAATGGCAATGCTTCTCAAGGCTATCTAAAAATTCAACGTGATACCTATCAAAATTCCAACCTCATTCTTCAAGGAAATAGAAGGGGCAATCCAAAAATTCATGTGGAACAATAAAAGACACCAAATAGCAAAAACGCTCCTCATCGGAAAGAACACTCCTGGAGGAATATCTGTACCAAATTTCAAACTCTACTATAAAGCCATAGTAATCAAAACAGCTTGGTATTGGCATAAGAACAGACCTCAGGACCAATGGAATAAAATTAAAAATCCAGAAATGAACCCACAGACCTATAGCCATCTAATCTTCGATAAGGGAGCTAAAAAAATAAAATGGAAGAAAGAGAGCCTCTTCAGTAAATGGTGCTGGCAAAATTGGTTAACAATATGTAGAAAACTAAAGCTAGATCCTTATATATCACCCTGCACCACAATCAACTCCAAATGGATCAAAGACCTCGAAGTCAATGCAGACACTCTGAAAACATTACAGGATGGAATAGGAGAAACCCCAGGTCTCCTTGGCTCCGTCTGAAATGTTCTGAATAGAGACCAGGAAACCCAACAAATCAAAGAAAGGTTGGACCAATGGGATTGCATGAAGTTGCAGAGCTTCTGCATGGCAAAGGACATAGCTAGCAAGATCAATAAAAACCCCACAGATTGGGAGAAGATCTTCACTAGCCATACAGCAGACAAGGGTCTCATATCTATAATATACTTGGAACTCAAAAAATTAAATCCCCCAACAACAAATCCTCAAAGAAACAACTGCCCAATAAATAAGTGGGCTAAAGACTTGAAGAGAAACTTGTCTGAAGAAGAAAATAGGATGGCCAATAGACACATGAAAAAATGCTCAACCTCCCTAGCCATAAAAGAAATGCAAATCAAAACAGCATTGAGATACCACCTCACCCCAGTTAGAATGGCTATAATTAAGAACTCTTAACAACAACAGATGCTGGAGGGGATGTGGACAGAAGGGAACCTTACTTCATTGTTGGTGGGAGCGTAAACTTGTTCATCCACTTTGGAAAGCAGTATGGAGGTTCCTGAAAAGACTTCATATAGAGCTCCCCTATGACCCAGCAATCCCGGTTTTGGGCATTTACCTAAATGTTTACAAACAAGACCACACTAAAGCTACCAGCACAACTATGTTTATTGCAGCATTATTTTCCATAGCTAAGATATGGAACCAACCCAGATGCCCCTAAGTAGATGAATGGAACAAGAAATTTGGTATATATACAAAATGGAATTCTATGCCTCCATCATAAAGAATGAGACTGCCCCATTTGTTAGGAAATGGAAAAACTTGAAAAAAATTATATTAAGTGAAGTAAGCGAGGCCCAAAAAAACATAGGTCCCATGGTTTCTCTTATTTGCAGATCAGATAATAGGATGTTAGGAAAATGAACCCTTAGATATGAATTTTAATGTATTTTTATTTCATGCATTTGTTTCTAACACATTTATAAGATTATCTCTTTGTTGCTTTGTATGTCCCTCCCCCACAGTATAACCCCTGCTTTTACTATATTTGTTGTCAGTACAACTTGTGGAGGAAATGGGGAAAAACAAGTCGTTTGAGGATACAGGTGAACCTGTTGCAACAATGAGAAGTACAAGTTGTCATGTCGAAAACGAGCTTTACACAGTTGGTGCGGTGGTTGGGGGGAGGGGGGAGTTGGGAGAATTGCGTGGAGGGGAGGTAGGGGGGAGGTGGGGAGTGATGTGAAGGTTAAATAAAGAAGGAAGCTGCAATGCTTGATAAGAACTGTATGCATTATCCTGCCCATGTAATTGTATTCCCTCTGTACAATAGGTTCACACAAAAAAATGAAATAATATTTTTAAAAAAAGAAAATAAAAAAAAAGGAAAACAGGAATGTTTTATCTTCAAGAATGTCATTATTGGGCTGGGAAGGTGGCTCAGTGGTAGAGTGCTTGCCTTGCTTGCTTGAGGTCCTGGGTTCGATTTCTCAGCACCACATAAGCAAAAATAACAAAGCCGAAAGTGGTGCTGTGGCTCAAGTGGTAGAGTGCTAGCCTTGAGCTGAAGAGCTGAGGGACAGTGCCCAGGCCCAGAGTTCAGGCCCCACGAACGCCCCCCCCCCAAAAAAAAAAGAATGTCTTTATTTCTTGTGCAAAAAACTAAAATAAGTGTAATATTAATGTAGTGGAAATAAGAAATCAAATACTTATGCAATGCATCAATTCCATAGATTATGAGATGTATTGATAAAATTAAGAAAACTTGTTTTAAGTAGATTACTTAAGACATAAAGCAATTGATTATCTTCTTTTCTAGGTGAAGTTGATATAGAAATCAAAGCCCAAAGATTCCAGAGTCCTGTGTGCTTGGTGCGTGGCAATTTACACATATGCTTGTCTCATCTCAAAGTTACTTTAAAATAACTGTGAACAGGAGTAGAATGAAAAGAATCACTCAAATATTCACTCTTATTTTGAGACTAAATATGCCTTTTTATATCTATTTTATTTCAAAAATCTGGTAAATTTATTTAAGTCACACCAAGAATCATGAGAAATAAACCGCCCCACGCTCCTTAAAAGACAATCAATAAAAAGGAAACAATAAAGAAAAAAATGAACCTCATTTTGCACGTGGTCTTTTATATTGTGGTGCTTTGTAATTGTGGATTATGTGACTATCTCATGAGTCTGGGCTTGAATCACTAGGGAGGGCTACTGGAAGAAAATTTCAAAATCTAGAGCAGCTTAACACAGCTGTGCAGTTGTTTGTGGGTTTCACTACAGTAGCAGCAGGGCATATGATGTACAAAGGAAATGATTCCAGTGCTTTACAGGCCACAATGTGATGAAAAGCATACTTTTATCTTCTTAGATGTAATCAGAAGAACACATTTTAAAAGATTACTAAACGATCAGCCCTTTAAATAGCATTGCCATCTTTTAGGCACTCCAGATACTTCCAAGTCCTTCATTTCCCCACAAACATTGCTGCCATTCACAATCATTGCTAAGGTGAATATCCAGTTCTTTTTGACATTTCAAATGCTTTAGGAGCAATATAAACAATAATACAAGTTGTTGAGAAAAGTTAATTTAGAATCAGTAAACAAATCAGATTCAACTTTATAGCATAACCTTTAGGAAAAATGAATTAAGGAATATGGCATGTCCTTTGTAATTTAATATTAGACATTAGGGAAAAATGCCAGAAACAGACTCTGCAAGAAGGAAAGAGAATTCTTTGATATGATATATTAAAGATTAACTAGGGAAAAGTAATTTTACCTAGAGTTTCTATTATATGATAACATACTTTTGTCTAATAATCAGAGAGACTCAAAAAGATTTTTAATTATGATATGAAAAATGCATCATCATGAATGAATGAAATCACGGAGTAGATGGTTCATTATTCTCATTATTTTGAATGATCTGGTGTATTTGTTTGTGTGGAAGTATGGATGTATTGTCTGGGGAGGAAAGTTTGATTATTAGATCATTGTGTTATATCCCATGTCAGGAACCTAACATGAGTCAAAGTAGTAAATGTGTGTGTGTGTGTCTGTGTGTGTGTGTGTGTGTGTGTGTGTGTGAGTGTGTGTGTGTGTCGGTCATGGGGCTTGAACTCTGGGCTTGGGCGCCAAGGTACCACTTCCAGAAGCTATTATTCTTATCACGAAAGGACTTCACATTGACAGGTATAATTACAAGAAGTAAAACGATAAATATTCAAAGTGGCATAAAAATCCCTTAGGTGTCTAGCAAGACAGCACGTTTTTCCAGACACTGCATGTGGTGTGAGCAATTTGCAAACAAAGCGACCATAGAAGATGTTGGACCTTAAACAAAATTGACAATTGCATAAACCCAGTCCTCTATGACAGATTTAGCAAGGCCTATCTTGGAGATTCTTGTTAGGGACTTGATGAAAAATGTATAGTTAGTTGTTATTACAGAACAATTTTACACCTGTCCCTCAGCCATTAACTATATTTAACATAGTTTCTTTTGCTCTAACATATATTTTTGGCTCAGGAAATTCTTTTTTGTTTGTGAAAACTTGGTTGTTCACAACATAGACATGGGTTTTTTAAACCTTTTCAAATTGCTGTTCGCATAGAATTCTATGAGATGAGCTACTCTTTGTCATTTCATAGGAATAAACTTACTTTGATTCAAACCTGGACAGCAGCTAAGCTTGTTCTCCCTCCTAGAAATCCATCTGTATAGACTTCTTTACATGTAAACAGACCCTCATTTACTTGCAAAAGTCTGTCAGTGAGTCAAACCTAATTCACCCAATGAGGTGCATTCCTTTCCCATGCTTCCTTTACATTAAAAATATAAACAATTTTTACATTTTGTTGAACATTAAAAATGTTCAACAATGTGCATACTTTTTAATGTGAACTGTGATTCCTATTTTCCATAATGTGAATCAAACAGAGAAATCATTTTAAGATGTGAAAGAGCCTTTCAAACAGTCTTTGACCTTGAAAATTTTCCTGGGTATGAATTTTTGGAGAAATATCCCTTTTCAAAAATAAAGGACTCATTTTTTTTACATTGTGCTGGTACTGGGGTTTGAAATCCTGGCCTTGCGCTCTACCTGTGTAAAATCTGCTCCTGGATGGAGAGCAGACTCTTTCCTCCTTGTATTAAAGTCTCCGCCCAATAACTGTGTTACCTAGGCAACTGGCACACCTGGAAGATGTCACATCTGCATCTGCTGAGGTCACATCTGAATTTGATGTGGCCACACCTATCTTCACCCATCCCATAGACAAGGCCTAGCCCATGCCCAGACCTGCTCTTTCCCAGGTCTTTCCCAAGTCTTTCCCAGGCCTTTCCCAGCCCCCTGGAAGACCAACATGTCCTGGTGCCAGCAGGATTGATGAATAAACCTACTCCTTACCTTAATACCTCATGTGTGGTGTCGTTCTTACTCAGCAACCACTTTGAAAAACCTAACATAAATGGTGCCATTTGAATCTGGGAAAGGCTTAAAGTCAGGATAGGAGGTGGGATTCCTCTCCTTTTTTTTTTCTTTCTTTTGTTTGTTTTTCCCTTTTTTGCTCTGAGGAATACCACAATTCTGAAGGCCTTTTGGGAACCGGTCTGTCTGCTGTGGACAAAGTGAATCAATTCCTTGCTGGCCTCTGCATCCACCTCCATGCTTGAACATTTTGGTGAGTGAACTACTCTCTAAGGGTTCTCTGTCGCTCAGTCTCTCTCCAGATGTGGTTCCACACCGAAGAACCTGCTAGGCCTTTAACTGAAAGCCCAGTCACATCTGGAGCCAAGGGCACTTGACTCTGGTTGCTTGGCCACTCCCCCTAGAGGGCTCAGTGGTAAGTTGTGGCTCCACTTCCATCCAATAAGCCCACCTTCACTCACTAGTTATTTTTCTCTCCTACACCCTTAATGGGGAGCTGTGTGTAACTCCAGTGCCACGAAACCCCTCTGAAATGCCTCCTGCACTCCCTGGATAGCCAGAGCACCTAATTTTTTAGTCTCTTCTCAGGTTTAGACAATTTTTGCCTCTGCAATGGTAAACGGTCAGAAGTCTGTTCACTTTCAGGATCTCTTTGCTCTCTGCTAATCATGTCCAACTTCGTGTATCTCTCCCTTTCTTTTCTACAACTTTTTGGATTGTGTCCTGAAGAGTGTAATGAGAGTTGGGTCCTGGGGACCTCCTCTAGCTTCCCTATCAAAGACTAGCCAACCTAGGCTTCATCTCTTTGTTCAGGCTTTCTTTGCATTTTTTTCAGAAATTCACCATCGTGAGTTTGCCATCTTGGCCACATGGTGGGTTCAGTGTTTGGTCCTATCTGACCCATATCTTTCCACTAATTTTACTACTCCTCCATCCATCTATTCTATTGTACCTTGCTAACAAGTTGCTCGTTTCTCAGATTCTGGTAACTGAGGCCCAAGTATCTGATGTGCTTTGTTAGCAAAGATGTCTAAATATTAATGTAAAAAAATTTTAGATTTTGAGTTTTGCCTTTTTGGTTTGTTGTTATGTATTCTAGTACTGACTACGTGATTCTAAAATATTGGGCATATCTGTGCTAAGATTCTCAAATCTAACGAGTTTTGTCATTGCAAGATATTACTTGGTCAATTCTTGGTAAGGACCAGGTAAATTCTACTTATTCTATTTGATCGCCATGTTGTGTAATTGGAAATAATAAAGAGTTTTTGTGACAAAGATTGCAATTCAAACCAACCGGGGCTGAAAAAATCCCTAAGACTCCATCTCCCAACTAACCTGCAAAGAGCGAGGCTGGAAGTATGGCCGAAGACTCTTAATTCTAACCAGCCAAACACTGGAAGTGGTATTGTAACTCAAAATGGTAGAGCACTAGCCTTGAGCAGAAGTGCTCAGGCACAGTGCCCAGGCCTTGAGTGAAAATCTCCATGAATACTCACTGAGACAAGTCATCCCAGAAACGAGCACCTAGACTCAGCCAGTCTGGGGAACAAGGGACTATGGAGAGGAGTAAGAGGAGATGATGTCATATCAGCCATTTTGTGCCTGCCCTTTCCTAATTAACCAGAGGCAGGAGGTCAATATAAGTAAGAAACCTGCCATCTAATGTTCATACTTGTCTACCTTTTAACAGGATGGGAATTCACATTCTTGCCTTTGTTACCTGAATTCTCCTCTACCTAGTCGCAAGATAGGGACATTTCTACCAACATTTTTCAGCCCCAAGTCCTTCCACTTGCCATTTATTTGCTCTCTAATAAATTTTTACAGCCCCTCAATGCCTCATGAGACTTTCTCTAGACTTCATCCAAGAGACTTGCCTCCGCCAGACTTTATTAAAGACTCACACTCACCAAAGGACAGCTGCAGCTCACTGCCTTCTCTGGGATGGGACCAAATTCCAGCCTTTTACCCCTAATTTTGATACACCTTGTCAGCAGGAAGTAGCCAGAGAGGATCCGCACCCTATTTCATGATTATTAAAAGGCTGGAATATAAGGTCTGCTTCTGGATAGCGAGCAGATTCCACCCTCCTCCAAGCAAAGTCTCCTCCCAGTACCTGTGTTACCTTGGCAACTGGCACTCCTGGAAGATATCACATCTGCATCTGAATTTGATGTGGCCACACCTTTCTCCATCCATACCATAGGTAAGGCCTAGCCCAGCCCTAGATGTTCAATTTCTCAGGTCTTTTCCATTTCTTTCCCAGGACTTTCCCAGCCGCATGGAGGGCCAACATGGCCTGGTGCCAGCGGGAATGATGAAAAAACTTACCCCTTTCCTGAATACCTCGTGTTTGTGTGGTTCTTACTCGACTACTCTTTAAAAACCTAACAATCTGGGCTTTAAATCCCAATGCTTACTCTATACCTCCTGAACCACACTTTCACTTCTTCCTTTTACCACAAGTGGAGAAAAGAATCTCTTAGGTTTATCTACTTGGAAAAGCTTTGAATTACAATTGTCAAATTTGAACCCACCTAGTATGGAGCTGTAAGCCACTGGTGCTCTGCTAGAACTCACTTCTTAATAATAAATATTCTCAAAAAGAGGAGAATACATATTTGTTCAATTACGTATGTATAAACCAAATCACTTCCTACTGGAAGAGAAAAAGAGAGAAGATAGAAATGAATATGGAGGAGAGAGATATAAAGAAAGAAGAAGGGAAGGGAGGGTAAGTGATGGGAGGGGAGGGGAATGAAGGATAGAAGAGGAGGGGGGAGCTGAGTAGAATTGTGTATTCCTCACTAAGGTATTGTTGAACAATCAGCGCCTTTGCATTTATGTAACCAAAGCTTTCTATTTTTGGTAGTAATAAGCTGAGATATAAAATACAAATTTACATGTAAAACCTGTTAGTGTGCTTACTCCTGCACGAAGGAAGCCACAGTTAGGTTACTGTTAGAGACAAGGCAAGAGTAAGCAGTTTAAGTGATTCTGAGAAACAATAATTGATATGCCAGGAATGCTCCCTTGCCCAAGTATTACTCTTGTTCCCTGCTCCAGTCTTCCTTTCTACAAGGATAGCAGAAACAGGGAGGCTGGGAAGGGATGGGAAGGGGAAATAAAGAAGGAGGCTACAATGTTTGATAAGAAATGTACTCATTATTTTGCCCATGTACTTGTAACTTCTCTGTACAATATTTTCACAATAAAAATAAATAAAAATTTAAAAAAGAATAGCAGAAACAGAAGAAGTAGGAGATATCTGAGCAATGATCATCTTTCTGTTTACACTCATCTGTTTACCCTCATCCCCTCAAACAATAAAGCCAAAGGAGACTTAACCTGAACTAGTAGGGGAAATGGGGGGGGGGAGTTCATTCTAACTTATTGAAATAAAACTTGTTTCAATTATTAATAAAAAGTAACTCAGAATTTATTGAAAATTTAGAAGACTACAGCACTCACTATATAGTGGATTCTGCACAATTAAAACTGACTCCTGTTTCTATCACCAGAAATTGAAAATCGTCCCTAAACTTCCAATACTAGGTAAATTGTCCTCGATATTCACTTAAAATGTGTGAATATAATGCAGAAAACATAACTTTAAATTTAGACTGTTGAAGTCATAAGTGATGGACATTCATGATGGATAGCATAATGTTGAGATCATGGAAATTATTTTCCTTCCATCTTCAGTGTGTAGAAAGTGAAAAAGCTCTATTTGATGGCCCTGAAGGTCCAATTCTAAATTTAGGACAGAAGGTGAATAGTAAAGGAGACCTATCTCAGCCATTCACAGATTGGAAATGTGGAGAAATAGCCTCATTTATGTAGGTCAAACATGGAAGTGAGGATTTGGCAAGCCCAAAGCCAAATGCCAAAGGAAGAGATACTTTACAAAATACCGTGAAGTTGAAATAAGTCTTAAATAAGGAGCTGGGCTTAAAGGGAGTAGGACAGAAGAATGGAGGGGGAAATGTTGGACTAATATAGTCAGATCACTCAACGTACATATGTGAGAATATGACTAGGAAACTTGAAGGGATAGGTGGGGTTGGGGAAAGGGAAGGAAGAAAAGTGGAAAGATTAACAATGATCCAGATGTGTTGTACAATGAAATGTACATACACTCTATTCCACACTGACATGATGGAGTGAAACCCCTTTGCACAACTAGCTAAAGATTAAAAAAATTGGTTTTATTATTAAGAGACCAAAAGCATAAACCGTTAGAGATAAATAACAGGATAGCTTTGACATATTGTTGAGGCTTGTGCTCTTTTCAATATACAAAATTTAATAAGTGTCGTCTGCTGCAAATGTAAATTTTACTTTGCCAATTCTTTTTGAAAATTGCTTAAACTATAGAGAACCAAATTCCAATATCCCTTCACTTCAAATAACAAAAATCTTATAGACCTTTAGTTGTTTCTAAATATCTTAAGGTAATGCATTGGAAATAATTTCATTCCACATTTAAATTTAAATTTTAAAACACTAAAGTCATTTAAATCCTCTCACTCGGGCACAGGTATGGATAGATAACTGATATGGGCAGAATCAGAATTATGCAGAAGGTTGTAAATGGATGCTTATCTAGTTTTCTCTCTGCTGGATCATAGAATACAGACTATCCTAATTGGAAACATTTAGCCTTCCCAGGTTTTCTGCATATAAACACTCCACCAACATTTTCTTATTAAAGGATTATTCAAGATTAGCTATATGTTGAGTGATAATGACTGAGCATGACAGAAAGTTGAGGGAAAACCATTTACTCTTCAGTGAGGTTCTGGCTTGCGTTTCACAAAGTGTTATGAAAGCTCTCCATTAGAAATCTAGCAGCTGTATTTCTAAAAAGTACTTGCATGCTTACACTTTCTGATAATGTCTCAATCCAAGTACTTCTCCTTGGAGTTCAGTACTATTCAATGATGGTGTGTAAGCTTTTTTCTTACATTTTGCAGACCAGTCTTCGTGATGAAATTTGTGCTCCCAATTCCATCCACAAAATGCAGACAAAAATTATCTGAAAAAAATTTGTATCTGTTGACAGTGCATATACTTTTATTTTTTATTACAAACATAGAATGTAGTACAAATTTTCATAGTAATTACACTGCACTAGGTTGTTGGCAGATTCTAATGTAAATAATAATATATTGTGTTCATGTAGAGTAGTTGAATATCCGATGTTTTAATATGCCTGTGGTCCTAAAACCAATACCTTACTGATATTGAGTGACAAATACAACTTCCTATAAGTACATAAGTTTTCCTTATATCTTTATATATATATATATATATATATATATGTATATATATATATATATATGTGTAGTAAAGATACTGTACAGAGGGGTTACAGTTACATAAGTAAGATAATGAGTACAAATTTTTTCCTCATTATTGGTCCTGGACTTGAACTCAAGGCCTGAACATTGTCCCTCAGCAATTCAGCTCAAGGTTATCGCTCTACCACTTGAGCTACAGTGCCACTTCCGGTTTTCTGGAAAAAGAGTTTCACGGACTTTCCTTCCCTGGCTGGCTTTGAACCACAATCCTCAGACCTCAGCCTCCTGAGTAGTTAGGATTACAGGCATGAGTCACTGGCACCTGGCATGAGTCCATTTCTTATTGAGCATTTTTACCCCATCCGTTGTTTTCCCCTACCATCCCTTCTCTTCACACCTCCTCAACTCATCCCTCCACCCACTCTCTGATAAAGTGTCTTATTATTACATTATTACATTATTATTATCTCATTATTACAATGGGTCAACCTGAATCCTATCTTTGTATATTAAATGAAGAAATGCTGGCTTGATTTAGGCTGATTCTACTGTGTAGACACAATTAAAATCACTCACCAAGTCCAAGAGCATATTAAATGAAATGGACAACGTTTCTGTCAGTTGGTTTAGTTGTGTTCTAGACATTTATTGACAAGTTACAAATTATTCTCAAACTTTAATATATTAAAAATAATCTCTTCTTTTCTTATTTTCTTGGCCAGAAAATCAGCAAGACCTCAGTCAGCATTTCTCTCATAGGACTTTTCACATGAGTTGGTTACCTGTTGACCTGAGGTCCAGTTTTATGAGGACTCAATAATCTTTTTAGGAATTGATGCTGGCTGTTGGAAAAGAGCTCAAAGAAGGCTGCCATTTAATGGCTTATAATTTTATTCTTTACCATGATATTCTCCTGTTACTTTGGCTGTTGAGAGTGTGTATAAGAGCAAGCATTCCCTGGGGATCAAGGAGACACCATATGATCTTTACATACTGACATTTCTGAGTAACTTGCTATCATGTGTACTGCATTTTGCAAGTCCAATCTGTCAAAACCTCCCAGTTTAAAGAGATAAGAGGAGTGGTAAAAGAACTCTTAGAGACAAATACATCTTGAACATATTTTTTTCCAAGCATTCCATCTAAGGCATTTTCAGCAACTAATGAAACTTGTGTTGGCTGTAATTATGTGTCTTTCTCCATGTGTGCATGTATGCGTGTATATGTGTATGTGAATTTGTGTGTATAGTAACATATATGTGTGCAATATAAGGGCATATACACACATATATGCATATATAAATAAATATACATTTACAAATATATATGCATATATACCATTGTTCAGTTCCCAGAACATTGTCATTCTCACAAAGTGTTCATGATAAACTGCTCTGAGGACCTTGCTCTATTGTACTCACTTCCATCATTAGCTTCTTTTTCATCCCTGTGAACAACTTCGGTCTGGTTTCCATAGGAGAGCTTTATTTTCATTACATGTAGTTACAAAGTGCTAATCAAAGACAAAGGTTGTTTGTGAAAGAAAAAGAACTTTTAGGTCACAGGTTAAAATATCTTTTTTGGGGGTGGGGTCCAGTCTTGGTGCCTGAATTCTGGGCCTGGGAACTGTCCCTCAGCTCTTCAGCTCAAGGCGAGCACTCTACCACTTGAGCCACAGCGCCACTTCTGGCTTTTTTTCTTTTTGCTTATGTGCTGCTGACGAATCGAACCCAGAGTCTTATGCATGCAAGGCAAGCACTCTAGCACTGAGCCACCTTCCTAGCCCACATTAAAATATCATATCCATCCAAATGATTCCTATGAGATAAAATTTGTAATAGTAGTAAACATGAAAAGGAATTCCTAGACCTGTTGCTTTGCCATTTACAATGTCAAAGAATAATATCACGTCACTCATAATTCTTTAAGAATGCAAGGGAAAATGTTAGTCTCCATCATGTTCCCACAAAGCCAGTGGATCCTCAAGGATAATAGTAGACCAGCAGAAATTCTATGTAGCAGACATGGAGCATGAAAGAGAAAGAGGAAATGAGAGAGCGTGAAAGAGGGAGAAATATCATAATACTGAAAGTGCATAACAGATAAAAGAGCTGTATGAGAATATTCATACTGTTATCTTTAGGCTCTACATGTACACTTGAAGGTATTTGATGTATGATAATCCATCAACCCAAAATATAAAATGATTTTAATAAAAAATAAAAATGACTCAGAAGTAATTTAAAATGCTAAAACAATTTTCACATTAGCAAACTCTCAGAGATATTTCATGACTTTGAAAAGAATAATGTGGCTGGGATTAGTTTAAATTTAGAAGTATAAAAATACACAAAAATATGAAAAGATATTCATATATTTCATTATATAACCCAAAGCAGAAAGCAAATGTTGTTTGGATGAATTTTTAAAACCAGGCTATCAGGAGCTGGGATGGTGGCTGTTGTAGAGTGCCTGCCTTGCATGCATGAGGCCCTGGGTTTGATTCCTCAGCATCACATAAGTAGAAAAGGACGGAAGTGGTTCTGTGGCTCAAGTGGTAGCACTAGCCTTGAGCTGAGGTACAGCAACCAGGCCCCAGAGTTCAACCCCATGGCCAACAAAATCAAAGTAAAAAACAAAAGAAAACACAGTCTCTCACTTTTGTGACCTCAACTCTGTAATATCACTGCTTCAGCCTAGGGCTAAGATTTTAAGTGTGGACATTTATCATACCTCCTGATTCTGACTGTACTTGATAATTTTTTAATCAATATTTTGTTCTTAATTTTGCTTTATGTAAATTCACATGCAACTATAAAAAATGTTTTGGCTATCCCAGTAACCTTCTCAAAGTACCTCCTGATGATGAATAACAAAAAGCTTTATTATATTACAAGGGAAACAATACTACAAATAAAAAACACAATAAATAAATATTAATGATTAATAAAATAAAATATCGAAGAATTACCAGGGTTTTCAGTATTTGAAGTGTACCTACATATTTAATTTTACTATTCTCACATTCCTGTACATTTAACAATGAATAAGATTATGATGTTCAACAGAGTTTATAGGCTATGTGTAGTCTTTAAAGTTACCAACTAAGATTGCTTTTTATGACTCATCTCATCATTTGTATATGGCTTATATCATCATTTGTTCCTCACTAACATATAAAGTAAGGAAGCCCTAAAGTTTTAAGAGAAACTGTGCAGTTAACAAAGTCTTAACTCTTCACTCTGCTTCTTTACACTAAGACTTTGCAACATCTCATTAGTAATGTTTCTACTAAACTCTGAAATGTACTTTTTAGTAGCATATGTCTGCTACCATAAATCTTAAATATTTATAGAAAAGTTGTATGACCTGACAAACAGTCCTAATTTTGGCCTATATAAGCAAATTCCCAAAATTAAATATATTTAAAACATTAAAACTTTTAACAAAACCTAACACTTGCCATAGTGTTCATAATGACAGGTGCCTTGTACAGAATAATTGAATTCGTCCTCCTACACATCTCATTTTTTTATTTTTATTTTTTGTATACATACTGTACAGAGGGGTTACAATTACATGGGCAAGATAATGAGTATATTTCTTATAAAGCATTACAACCTCCTCCTTTGTTTACCCTTCACATCCCTTCCCAGCCTTCCTCCACCCCTCCTACCCAATACCCTCCCACCCGATCCTACACATCTCTTGAACAACAATATCTGGGATTATTTTGTTTCTGACATGTCAATCTTGACTATTCTTAAATGTGTGCTTATGTAAGAGGTACATGGTTCTAAAATTTAACGAGAATTCTTCAAAACTTACTTTTCTTTGAATTGTCTAGTTTAAGAAAATCAATTACACTTTATCTATATAAAATGCTCTGTGCTCAATTCAGCAGCACATACACTAAAATTGGAACAATACAGAGAAGATTAACATGGCCCCTACGCAAGGTTGACATGCAAATTCTTGAATCATTCCATATTTTTACAACTAAAGATGCTGGAGATGATGTGGCCACAAGGGAACTTTACTTGATTCTTGGTGGGAGTTTTAACTTGTTCAACCACTTTGGAAAGCAGTATGGAGGCTCATCAAAAGATTCCATATAAAGCTCCGCTATGACCCAGCAATCACACTTTTGGGGATTTACCCAAATGATCACAAAGAAGACCATACTAAAACTACCAGAACAACTATGTTTACTCTAGCATTATTTACAATAGCTGAGATATGGAGCCCACCTGGAGGGCCCACAGAAGATGAATGGATCATGAAAATGTGGTATATATATACACAATGAAATTCTTGCCTCCATCAGAAAGAATGACATCGCCCAATTTGTTAAGAATTGGAAACTTGAAAAAAATTTATTAAATGAAGTAAGCCAAGTCAAAAGAAACATAGGTCCCATGGTTTCCCTCATTTTCAACAGATAATATATGTCTAGAATAAGAATAGATCATAAGCTATGTGCATATCAGATAAGATGATATTACCAGAAATGAATCAGACAAGTGATTTTTCTGTTTCTTGCTATTGTTTCTAAGATACTTATAATGTGTGAGGTGATGTTTTTTGTTCCTTTATATGTTCTTCCCCTACGCTCTAACCCCTGTTTTCACTGTATTTGAAGTTTGCGCGCCTACATCCTGTGTATAAGTTTCTCTAATTTGGGGAGGGGAAAGGGAAATACAAAATAGTTAAACAGGGATACAGGTTGAGATGCACAAGACACTATGTTGAAAAATGAACTTTACAATTTAGACAGGGGAAGGGGGAGAGGAGTGTATTTGTTGAGGTGGGAGGGAAGGGATGGTGGAAGAAAAAGAAAGGAAGAGGTAACAATGCTTGTTAGGAAATGTACTCATTATTTGTTCAAATAAATATGACACCTCTGTACAGTTATTTTTACAGGTGGACCCATTGCAACAATGAGAAGTACAAGTCGTTATGTCAAAAACGAACTTTACAAATTTGGGGGGGGCAGGGAGGATTGGGTGGGAGGGCTGGGGAAGATGGGAATGGATGGGAAGGGGAAACAAAGGAGGAGGCTACAATGCTTGATAAAAAATGTACTCATTATCTTGCCCATTAAATTGTAACCCCTCTGTACAGTATTTTCACAGTAAAAAAAGTATAAAAATATTCTGATATAGAAGAGTTTATTTCCTCTATTTTACCCAGATAATAACGTTAACAAAGAAATTAATGCAGAACACTGATATGCTGATACGAAGGTATTTTGAATAAATGTGCGTGGGGGGTGTTTGTACACACACGCATGCACACATGCACACATGCACATGCTTGTGTATTGGCATGCTCAGAGTTTGAAATCAGGGCTTCAAGGTCTTGCTAGGCCTTTCCTCTTTAGATTGATGAGCTAATATATAAGCTACATCTCCATTCCTGGCTCTTTACTAGTTCATTATAATTTCTGAAAAATAATTTCATGAATTTATTCTGCCCTGAGTGGCTTCCAACAGTTATCCACAGATCTCAGGCTCCTGAGTAGATATCCCGAGTAGATAGGATTACAGGTGTGACCACCCAGGACAAGGCCTTAAGAATAATTTTAAAAATAGAAGAAAGTTTACTTTATGGGGGCCTGTTTTATCATCTCCTACTTTTAAAGCATTTTGGAGTGATTATATGTGAATTTACTTCGTTTTCGGATTCTTAAAAGATAGTAAGTGTTGGTATTTAAAAGTTTTAGTACTTTTTGAAAAAGGACACTGGAGCTGTGGGACAAAAGAAATTTGACTCTCTTTGGACATCAATTTATAAGCTCAGTTCTGTGCATGATAACACAATGTAACCAACACAGTCTGTGTTGGAGACAAAATGTAACAGAAAACAATCGCCATGGGCAATATTTGGTATGCTATTATTATAGGACAATATGAATATTGAATTGAGAGTGTAAGAGAATGGAGAGATTTTACCTACAATTTTTGTATTGCTAAAAGGCTTTTGGAGACTGTGACTCATTTCCTTCTTCACTGTGTGTCTTTGGGCCATGCACTTCATGCCTTTAATTACAATTTTTTCCCAACACTAAAATGATAATAACATTAGCATTATAGCAAATGTTATCTTAAGAATTGAGAGAAATAAAACTTGCAAAATACTTAACATAAACTTCTATGAATGAGCTTTGAGTTTAGCCATAATTTTTAATATTAAATAGAATGCAATAATATTACAGAAAACATTACAGGTAGTGAGCAACCAGAAGGAATATGATCTATTGACCATGCTCTGCTTCTAAGGAAGCCAGGTGTACAATGTCTCATGCTTTAAATCAAACTGATTATCTTATGTCTTGGTAGTGTAAAAGTATCAAGGACAGAATAATGAAGGAATGTTGTAGACTGAGGTAATGTCCATATGATAATGTGAAAAACTGATAAAACGTAAAAGTACCTGAGCAGTATATTGTGTTTTACATCATTTAAGTTGCATTGCAAAGATAGGGAATACCTAGAACCATGAATTCTCTTTTTGATATCCTATCATAGGTCCTTAGCAAGATGAACTCTTTCTTCATTCTTGTAGAAGCATTATCAGATGAGAGGAACTGTATTTTTTGTTTGCTTCTTTCAATTTATTCTTCAATTTGAAATCTGAACTACTTGAGAATGAAAGAAACCAAGGGAAATTATACATGCAGGCTTTTGAAAGAACAATCAACATAAAATAAATAAAATACACATAGCCTTATGAAAGGTCTAACTAAATTGAGTTATATAGTCTAAAGTGTAAACAGAAAATGATATAAGCAATATTATGTTATTGAAAATTGAAAAATGTAAGGAGTTATTAATTTTTTCCTTTCTCCTCCCTTGAATTAATTATTGATTTTGTATAAAGAGATTAAAGATGAGATTAACAAGAAATGATTAAAATTCAAAAGAGTTCTGGGAAGATGGTAAGGGAGAAGCTGGAGGCTACAGGCTCTTTCATAGAAAGCAGTTTAAGTGTTCCAGTGAACAGTCCTAAGCAAGAGAATCACACCAAGGGTGCCATCACAGTACAGAAAGTTTGGCCAGCGAGGGAAAATCCAGGCAAGGGGACAGGTCCATGCACTTGTCAGCAGGCTCAGCTGCGGTTTTGGCGGTGGCTGAGGCAGCCATAGCCACCAAACCTGAAAAACAGAGCGTCCGGGACGAAGGCCCCAGATCAGCGGGCTAGGGGATTCTACACAACACTAGCAAGAACTGACAAGGAAGAGACATCTTCATCCTGCAGTTCGAAGACCAGAGATGACCCAGGAACCAAGAGTCTGCTGTGAGTAGAAGCCTGACATCCTCACTCCTTCTAAGGGAGCAGAGGAGGAAAGGCAACTCCTCCCCTCTCCACTACTGGAGATCTCCATCTTTGATACTGATAAAGGCCTGGCTGAGCAGCTAGCTCCAACTCAGGCCTTGGAAGAAAACAAAAGTCATTTAGCAGGTCACAGGAACCTGACGTCACCTGCCAGGCTCAGCTCCACCCAGGGAAAAGTCATCCAGCCCAGGCAGAGATAGCTCTGCCCTCCTCAGGTGTTGATTATTTCACTGGCTAAACAGAGCAAGAGGCTGCTCCTCCCTACAGCAGTCTTGACAATCAACTGAAATTCAGTAAACATAAACCCTGAGAACATCTCCAGGCTAGGCTCTGTAAGTGTCTCAGAAGCTAGCCCCTCAGGGAAACTCTACTGCTTGCTGAAAGGCCTCCACTCTACCCAGAACCAAGACTCATCAAAGCATCTCCAGACTAGAGGAAACAGCCATCTCACTCTTTTGTGATACTCAAAACAGATCTCCCTCCCATTGAACTAGCCTTGGAGGAGGATCACAAAATTCTGGGTAAATCAGAACATTTTTCTGCATGCTCAAACAAACTGACTTAAGAAACCAATCAACCCACAGGAAAATCAAACACCACAAGCAGACCAGAAACTCCAACAAGGGACTGGTTACAGACACAAGGGAGATACAGGATCTTCCCATCCACACCAAAAAAATCAAAGAACTCATATTTTGTACCTTTTAAAATTTGTTTAAATTTTTGGTTTTCATTTTTAATTTTAAAAAATTGTTTGCTGTTAACCTTTTTTTTCTTCCTCTTCTAATTTTTATTTTGGGGGAATATCTGTGCTTCTGTGTGTGTGTGTGTGTGTGTGTGTGTGTGTGTGTGTGTGTGTGTGTGTGTGTGTGTGTGTGTGTGCTTTAGCTCTACTGAACTTTTGATCCTTTTTTTCTTTCTCATTCTTTTCACTTTTTTCCTCTTTCATTCTTTTTTGTGTGACTTAATTGCTGTTCTGCTCATCCTCAGATATACGAAAAGTCGATTATTAGACCTTATCCCCCATTGTGTACACAATCCAGAAATTTATTACTCAATTCAAAACCTCTTTGACTTAAGTTTCTTAATAGCAGTACTACCTCTTTATACCTATATAATATTTTCAGGATATTTTTTTTTACTTTCTATCCCTTTCTATCCCTCCCCTTCTCTCATCCTATCCCTCTTCTTCTGTGAATATTATGTTGTTAAATTTGCATAAATTTTAAGTGTTTCAATTAATAATTTTTAATATTTGTTTTTCTATTCTGTCTAGTCTCTTTTTTCTTTTTCATAGTTTTTCTTCTTTTTTTTTCTCTCTCTACTATCATTCTATCTGAACTATTTTCCTTATTGAGATTAGGACTTAGTTAATTTAATTCTCCTTTTACCTTTCCACATTCCTCTATTCCTATTTTTACCCACATCTCTCCCTAAACCTTATAATTTCTGGTATGCCAAATTATTCTTTGTTGTTCATAGCCCATTAGTATATAGTTGTTTGATATTGAATAAATATATCTGTTGAACTAGATTGTATCTGAGGACTTTTGACTGTGAAACTACAGACTTTGGATGATGCTTGCCTTAAGATAATGTTCTAGCACAAAACTGGTGTTACTTTCATCCCAAATTTGCAGAACAAGCAGAAAAACACAAGAAAAATGGCAAGTCCGGTATCTAAACTCCTACTTATGATAATCAGGGGACAGAATAGATAATGAATAATCCAGGGGAGAGCTCCCCAAAAGCTATACAAAAACTACTGATAAACATGGTAAATGAAAAAATTGACCACCTTCAAACGACTCAGTGTAAGCATGATAGGGAGAGAGAGGAGGCAAACCAAAGGTCAATACATGAATATCATGAGCTTGAGGAACGGAACTTACTCAAAGATTGACACAGGGACTGCATGAGCAGATTGAAAACACTAAAAGAGAAATACAGGGATAGCATGAGAAGGCTGAGTCCAGTCAAAGAGATAGACATGAATTGCGTGAGCTGGCTGAGAATAGACAAAGAGAAAGTCAGGAATTGCATAAATGTGAGGAAGCTAATCAAAGAGTAATACAAGAATTGAGATAGCGAGATGAGATAGACAAAGATCTTTAGAGGCATTTATGGAATCCATAAACAGAGAGCTGAAAGAAGTCAGGGAGACCACAAAGGGAATGCTGAATGGAACCCAACAGAAGTAATGGGAGTCCAAGGAAACCATAACCAATCAACTAAGTGATTTGAGAATAAACACTGAACACTAAGTTAAGGAAGCAAAGAACTCCATAGAAGATCTAAAACAAAGCTCCAACAAAGAATTTGAAGCGATCAAAACCGACAAATTAGAAAGAAAAGAAATAAAAAACAATAGAAAGTCTTGTCAGTAGGTTACACCATGTAGAAGATCGAATCTCGGGGATTGAAGACAGCCTAGATATTATAGAGAAAGAACGTACAAACATCAAGACAAATCCAAGAAATATGACAGATCTATTCAACATTTAGAAGACACCATCATAAGGCCTAATCTGAGGATAATGGGTGTAGTGGAGCACTTAGAGAGAGAGAGAAGTTAATGGTCTAGGAAATTTGTTTACCAGGATCCTAGCAGAGAACTTCCCAAACATGCAAAACGATAGGCCTATTCAGATACAAGAAGCTTTTGGAACTCCAACTAGACCAGACCAGAACAGGACATCCCACCATCACATTATAATCCACACAGGATAAATTCAGACAAAGGAAAAGATCCTTAAAGCTGTCAAGGAGAAAAGATTAATCACCTACAAAGGGAAAACAATTAGAATCACCTCAGATTTCTAAGCAGAGACAACTAAAACAAGAAGAGCCCGGGATAAGGTATGCCATGCCCTAAAGACAAACAACTAGAAACCAAGAATACTGTACACAGCTAAACTCTCCTTCATAACTGAAGGTCAAATATAAACCTTCCATAGCAAAGAAAAATTGAAACAATATATCTCTCCCAAGCCAGGCCTACAAAAGATACTCAAAGATATCCTTAGCAAACCAACAAGACCACAATAAAGGCCAAGAAACTGCACCCAAACTGAGAATCCAAGAACCATAGGAAGAACCCAGTTGCCACAATCCCAAGAAGGTGGATAAAATGGCAGGAACTCCCAAATCCCTCTCAGTTCTACCTCTCAACATTAACGGAATAAACTCTCCAATTAAGCAACATAGACTGCCTAGTTGGATTAAAAAGCAAGATCCTTCTATTTGCTGCCTTCAGGAGTCACATCTTGCCCATAAAAACAAACACATTTTGAATGTGAAATGCTGAAACAAAATCTACCAAGCAAACGGCCACCATAAACAGGCAGGTGTTGCAAGCCTCATATCAGATAAAATAGACTTCAAATTAAAATCAATGAGAAGAGATAAGGAAGCTTGCTATATACTAATTAAGGGATCCCCCCTTCAGGAGGATATTACAATTCTAAATATCTATTTTCCAAACAACGGAGCACCCAAATTTATCCAAGAAATACTACTTTCCCTCAAATCCCACATAGATACAATGGCATTGATTGTTGGGAACTTGACACACCACTCTCCCCACTAGACAGATGAACTCGGCAAAAATTCAACTGAGAAACTGCAGATCTAAACAACTGCATAGGTCAACAAGATTTCACAGACATTTACCGAATATTTCACTCAGCAGCATCAGAATACACATTCTTCTCATCAGCACATGGAACAAAAATAGACCACTTTTTAGGTCACATAGCAAACTTGTCCAAATTCAGAAACATTGCAGTTATACCTTGCATTCTCTCAGATCACAAGGGAATAAAATTAGAACTCAAAACCAAAAGCCACCAAAGAAAGTCCTGTAACTCATGGAGGCTGAACAACACACTGCTGACTCACGAGTGGCTGTTGGAAGAAATTAGAAAGGAAATTCAAATGTTCATGTTATTCAAAAAAAAAGAACACACATATTACCACATCCTCTGGGACACAGTAAAGGCAGTACTCAGAGGCAAGTTTATAGCTCTAAGATGCTATATCAACAAATTGGAGATATCTGAAACCAACAATTTAACGAGACATCTGAGCCTACTTGAAAAAGAGCAGCAATATAAACCCCAATACAGTCGATGGAAAGAAATGATTAAAATTAAATCAGAAATAAATGAATTAGAATCCAAAAAAACATGGAGAGAATCAACAAAACAAAGAGTGGGTTATTCAAAAAAATTTTAAAAAATTGATAGCCCCTTAGCAAATCTTATCAGAAAAACGAAGAGAATACATCCAAATAAATAAACTCAGAGATGAAAATGGTAACATCACCACAGAAACAACCAAGATTCAGAACATTATAAGGGAATAATCCTCAAAACTTTATGCTAATATGTTTGAGAACTTGACAGCGACAGAACTTTTCCTACCAAATATTGACATGTTGAAACTGAACCAAGATGAGTTAAACCATCTGAACAGGCCCATTTCAAGTATTGTAATAGAAAGAGCAATAAGAGACCTCCCATCTAAGAAAAGTCCAAGACCAGATGGTTTTACAGTGAAATTCTACAAGACCTTCAAAGCAGAGTTCACACAAATAATACTTCAGCTCTACAATTAAATTTGAAGAGAAAGTTCACTACCGAGCTCATTCTATGAAGCCATCATAACCCTCATCCCAAAACCAGGCAGGGACTCATCAAAGAAAGAGTACTATAGACCCATTTCTTTGAAGAACATTGATGCAAAACTTTTCAACAAAATTTTGGCCAATCGATTTCAACAATTTATCTAAAAAATCATGCAACATGATCAAACAGGATTCAGTTCAGGAATGCAAAGCTCGCTCAATATACACAAATCAATTAATATAATTCATAACATCAATTGAAGCAAGGATAAGAACTTCATGGTTATCTCAATAGATGCAGAACAAGCATTTGACATGATACAAAACCCCTTTATAATGAAGGTTCTGAAAAAATTAGGAATCCATGGAACATTCCTCAATACAATAAAGGCTTTGTATGACAAACCTACAGCCAGCATTATACTTAATGGTGAAAAATTGAAGCCATTCCCTCTTAACTCAGGAATGAGACAAGGATGTTCACTCTCTCCACTTCTCTTCCATGTACTATTAAAATGCCTAGCTACAGCCATAAGACAAGATATAAACATAAAGGGGATCCAAATAGGGAATGAAAAAGTAAAACTCTCCCTCTTTGAAGATGATATGTTATTGTATTTAAAGAATCTCACAGCCTCCACTCCCAAATTTCTCAAGTTGATTCAAAACTTTGGCAAAATAGCATGGTATAAAATTAACCCTCAAAAATCAATGCCTTTTCTGTTTACCAACGAGAAAAGTGTGGCTGAAATTAGGAAAGCAACTCCATTCAAAATAGGCCTCCAAAAAATAACTAGGAATTAAATTAACCAAAAAGTGAAGGATCTCTATGATTAAAAATTTAAAAACCTGAAAAAGTAAATCAAAACAAAAGTTAGAAAGTGGCAAAAACTCCCATGATCTTGGATTGGAAAGATCAACATCGTGAAAATGGCAATACTTCCAAAGACTATCTACAAATTCAATGTGATATTTATCAATATTCCAACCTACTTCTTCAAGAAAATAGAAGCTGCAATCGAAAATTTCATATGAAACAATAAAAGATGCCAAATAGTGAAAATGATCCCTACCAGAAATCACAGGGCTAGAGGAATGTCAATACCAAATTTCAAACTCTACTACAAAGCCATAATAATCAAAACAGCTTAGAACTGGCACAAGAACAGACCTCAGGACCAATGGAATAGAATTGAAAACCCAGAAATGAACCTACAGACCTATAGCCATCTAATTTTCGATTAGGGAGCTAAAATGTAGAATGGAAGAAAGACAGCCCTTTCTGTAAATGGTGCTGGCAAAATTGGTTAACTACTTGAAGAGAACTAAGGGTAGGTCCTTAGATATCACTCTGCACCAGAATCAACTCCAAATGGATCAAAGACCTTGGAGTCAAAGCAGACATTCTGAAAACATTACAGAATGGAATAGAAGAAATCCTAGGTCTCCTTGGCAGAGGCCTAAATTTTCTTAATAGAGACCCAGAAACACAACAAATCAAAGAAAGGTTGGACAAATGGGATTGCATGAAATTGTAGGGCTTGTGCATGGCAAAGGACATAGCTAGCAACATCAATCGAAAGCCCACTGATTGGGAGAAGATCTTTACTAGCCATACAACAGACAAGGGTCTCACATCTAAAATATACCTGCAATTCCAAAAAATTCAATCCCCCAAGAACAAATCTTCAAAGAAACAACGGCCCAATAAGTAAGTGGGCTAAAGAAAAGGAGAAACTTCTCTGAAGATGAAAGAACCAGGGCCAATTGACACATGAAGAAATGCTCAACCTCCCTAGCCATAAAAGAAATGCAAATCAAAACAACATTGAGATACCACCTCACCCCAGTTAGAATGGCGATAATCAAGACCTCTAATAGCAACAGATGCTGGAGGTGATATGGAAAGAAGTGAATCTTACTGCATTGTTGGTGGGAGTGTAAATTTGTTCAACCACTTTCAAAAACAACATGGAGATTCCTCCAAAGGCTCCACATAGAGCTCCCCTATGACCCAGCAATCCCACTTTTGGGCATTTACTCAAATGACCCCAAACATGACCATACTAAGGCTACCAGCAGGACTAAGTTTATTGAAGCATTATTTCCCTTGGCAAAGATATGGAACCAACCCAGATGACCCTCAAGTGATGAATGGATCAAGAAAATATGGTATATATACACAATGGAATTCTATGCCCTCATCAGAAAGAATGGAATTGCCCCATTAGTTAGGAAGTGGAAAGACTTGGAAAAAATTATTTTAAGTGAAGTAAGCCAGGCCCAAAGAAACATAGGTCCCATGGTTTCCCTTATTTGCAATAACTAGTATATGTCTCAGTCAAGCAGAAATGGTCAGATAAATTGATGTTAGGGAAATGAACCCTAAGATATGTATTCAAATGTTTTTTTGTTTCATGCGATTGTTCCTAAAGTATATATAAGATTTTTTTTGTTGCTTTCTATGTCCCTCCCCCACGATATAACCCCTGCTTTCATTGTATTTGATGTTGGTATATATTGTGGAGGGGAAGGAAGAAACAAATCGCTTAAATAGGAATACAGGTGGACCCATTGAAACAATGAGAGGCACAAGTTATTATGTTGAAAAACTAACTTTAAACTTTTATGATGGGAGAAGAGGGGGAGGAAGATTGGCGCGGGGAGAATGGAAAGGGATGGGAATGGGAAACAAATGTGGAGGCTACAATGCTTGAAAAGGAATGTACTTATCTTTCACATGTAATTGTAACCCCTCTGTACAGTATTTTCACATTAAAAAAAGAAATGATTAAAATGGGACAAAAGTTCGGAATAGACCTGTTTTCCAAATAGCCATGAAAGTAGCCAGTGTGTTTACAAATTAGTGTTTAATACAACTTCTATGTTGGCTTAATGCTTTTGGAACAGAATTCATTAGAGAAATGCAATTCAAAATTACTATGATACTACTTCATAACTATTATAACACTTATCCAAAAAATCAAAGGAACCTGGTGTGGTGGTAAAGGCTTGTAATTCCAAGCATTTAGCTGGTTGGAGTTATAGGATTTTATTCTAAGGCCAGTCTGGGGTACTGCACATAGTAAAAGCCTGACCTTAAAAAAATAGGTAATAATGTTGGTGAGAATGTTGATAAAAAAATTTTCTAGGGCTGGGAAGGTGGCTCAGTGGTAGAGCGGTTGCCTTGTATGCCTGAGGCCCTGGGTTTGATTCCTCAGCACCACAGAAGCAAAAAGAAGAAATTCTCTACACTCTTAGTCAAAATACAGGTAAATATTCTCATTGTAGAAAGTAATATGCAGTTTTCTAGAGAAATGTAAAGCTGAAATATCATATGACCCATGGATCATGTGTTTATTTCTCTTTGGGTAACTGATAAATATCTGTAGTTCATTGCTATTCACATTATTCACAACAACGGCCAAGATATAACTTGAAGTTAAGGGTTCAACTGCAGACTAATAAAGCACTGTGTTGCATGCACAATATATTTTTGTTCCATCTTTATTTTATTTTATTTTTTTAATTTAATTTAATTTTATTTGAGAACATACTGTACAGAGGGGCTACAATTACATGGGCAGGATAATGCATACATTTCTTACCAAGCATTGCAGCCTCCTCCTTTGTTTACCCTTCACCTCCCTTCCCAGCCTCCCCCCTCCCCCCACCCATTTATACCCCCCTCCCCCCCCACACCGACATTGTAAAGCTGGTTTTGACATAAGAACTTGACAGAAATAGACCTTTTCCTAGCAAATATTGACATGCCAAAACTAAACCAAGATGAGTTAAACCAGCTTAGCAGGCCCATATCAAGCATTGAAATAGAAACAGCAATAAGAGACCTCCCAGCTAAGAAAAGTCCAGGACCAGATGGTTTTACAGCGGAATTTTAAAGGCCTTCAAAGCAGAGCTCACCACAATACTCCTCCAACTCTTCAATGAAATTGAAAGAGAAAGCTCACTACCGAACACATTCTATGAAGCCATCATAACCCTCATCCCAAAACCAGGCAGGGACTCATCAAAGAAAGAGAACTATAGACCCATTTCTTTGATGAACATTGATGCAAAACTTCTCAACAAAATTTTGGCCAACCGAATTCAACAATTCATCCAAAAAATCATACACCATGATCAAACAGGATTCATTTCAGGGATGCAAAGCTGGTTCAATATACGCAAATCAATTAATATTATTCATCACATCAACAGGAGCAAGAATAAGAACCACATGGTTATCTCAATAGATGCAGAAAAAGCATTAGACAAGATCCAACACCCCTTTATGATGAAGGTTCTGGAAAAATTAGGAATCCATGGAACATTCCTCAATATAATAAAGGCTGCATATGACAAATCTACAGCCAGCATTATACTCAATGGTGAAAAACTAAAGCCATTTCCTCTTAACTCAGGAACAAGACAAGGATGCCCACTCTCTCCACTTCTCTTCAATCTAGTATTAGAATGCCTAGCTACAGCAATAAGACAAGATGCAGACATAAAGGGGATCCAAATAGGGATAGAAGAAATAAAACTCTCCCTCTTTGCAGATGACATGATCTTGTATTTAAAGAATCCCATAGACTCCACTCCCAAATTACTCAAGCTGATTCAAAACTTTGGCAAAGTAGCAGGTTATAAAATTAACCACCCAAAATCAATGGCTTTTCTATATGCCAACCATGAGAAAAGTGTGGCTGAAATTAGGAAAGCAACTCCATTTGTAATAGCCCCACAAAAAATAAAATACCTAGGAATTAACTTAACCAAAGAAGTGAAGGACCTCTGTGATGAAAACTTTAAAATCTTGAAAAAGGAAATCAACACCCAACTTAAAAAATGGCAAAACCTCCCATGCTCCTGGATTGGCAAGATTAACATCGTGAAAAAGGCAATACTTCCCAAGGCTATCTACAAATTCAACGCGATACCTATCAAAATTCCACCCTCATTCTTCAAGGAAATAGAAGAGGCAATCCAAAAATTCATATGGAACAATAAAAGACCCCGAATAGCAAAAACGCTCCTCAACGGAAAGAACACTGCTGGAGGAATATCAATACCAAATTTCATACTCTACTATAAAGCCATAGTAATCAAAACAGCTTGTTTCATCTTTAATATAGCAAGAGTCTTCTCCCAGTAGCCACAATTTACAATAACCTCAAAGATGTATTCTAAATGAAGTAAATGTCTTCTGATCTTTGTAAAACCACACACACACACACACACACAACAACAACAACAACAACAACCTCAAAGATTTAGAGAGAAATGATTTTTGTTGTTCCCAAGAATTTTATTTTTTTATTGTGAAAATACTGTACAGAGGGGTTACAATTACATGGGCAACATAATGAGTACATTTCTTGTAGTGCCCACGTTGCTGGACCCCCACCATGAAGACCAACAAGAGTCAGACATTCTGAAATGCAAAAGCAAGGTTTTATTTAGACGGGCTGCAGCTTGGGCTTCATTCTACACTCCCACCCAGTGGAGCCTAGGAGCAGACCCCTGAGCTAAATAAAGATTTGCAGGGCTCATAAAGGCAAACAACCAGGTGTTTGGATTACCACCACATCTTGCTCTGCTAGCTGAGATAACCAAGCAACAAATGGTCACTGCCTCAAAAAATGGAGTTACTTTAACCTTCCTCCCCACTTGACTTATGGTCCTGAGACACAATATTGTGGCTCCAGCCAAAAACTACACTCCAACAGCTCTCGATCTTGACTGGTCCCTCTATGACCATGTCCATGTTGTCTTTTGCTATTCCTGAATGGTCAACGTGAAAACAACACTCTTCTCCTAGGGCAGCACAAAGTTCCCCTTGTTGTACTGAGCGGGTCCCAGGAGTTCTGCAAATGATAATTGAAACAATACCAATAACAATCAGTCCATTTTTCTATGGAGTGGTTGGGTAGGATGCTTAGAGACTTCCCATGTTTCCCCATGGTCATCAAGGGCAAGGGAGTCAGCTGGTCTTTCATGGGTGCAGTGGATCCAAGCAGCAATGCTGTCCACCTTAAGGGCAGTGGGTGTAGCCAGAGGTACCATGTAAAGTCCATTCCACCGTGGTTCCAAAAACCTCAAGTTGTACCTTTGAACAAACACACAGTCCCCTGGTTTAAAGAAATGGGGGGTACGAATAGAACCAGAATCATATAATGCTCTAAGCTGGGGCCACCCACTTTTGTGGACAAGCTATAGATAGTCAAGTTTACATAGAAATTCAGTGTCACTCAAATGAGCAAGCAATCCAGTCTGAAGGCTAGGGATAATGGGTGGAGGATGTCCATACATTATTTCAAAAGGAGTACAGCTAAGGTGATAGGGTGAATTTCTTACTCTAAACAGGTCAAAAAGAAGGAGTGATACCTAGTCTGTGCCAGTCTCCAAAGCCAATTTAGTTAAGGTCTCTTTTAGAGTCTGATTCATTCTTTCTACGTGCCCTGAACTCTGGAGTCTATAAGCACGGTGCAATTTCCAATCCGTCCCCAGTGCCACAGCTATTCCCTGACTTAATTTTGAGACCAAGGCAGGTCAATTTTCCGACCTGATGGTGGATGGGAAGCCATAGATGGGTAGGATTTCTTCCAGGATCTTCTTAGCTACGAAGTTCGTGGTCTCATGCTTTGTTGGGTAGGCTTCAACCCGTCCTGAAAGGTGTCTACAAAAACTACCAAATATTTATATCCAACTTTTCCACTTTAAATTTCTGTGAAGTCTAATTCCCAATACACATCTGGCCTATCTCCACGGAGGCCAACTCCTTTTGTAACCGGTTGATTGGGGGCATTGGTGAGCTGACAGGCTTTACAATTTTTAACAATGTTCTCAATGAGTTGATTTCCTTGCTTAATTTTTACTTCTGATTGTTGGAGCAAGTCCTGCATTCTTCGGGTTCCCATGAAAGAGGCCTGATGGATTCTCTTAAAAATTCCCTTGCCCAATCTTTGTGACAAGGTAAGTTTCCCCTCACCAGTTTTCCACCAGTCTTTATTTTCTTCTCTGCCTGGGGGCTTATAGGCTATGGGAATTTTCTTTATCCGCTCCAAGTCTTCTTGGGAGTACTGAGGCTCAGGAGGCAAAGCTCGAGGCCCTGCGTCTACTAGAGTAAGTACTTCCCCCCTAGGATGGAGGGCCACCTCCTTTGCTGCCTGATCTTACAAGTTATTTCCTTTGGGTGTTGAATCAGTTCCCTTTTGATGGCCAAGGCAGTGCATAATGGCAATATTTGCTGGTTCCCATAAGGCCTGGACAAAGCTTAAAATTTCTTGTTGGTTTTAATAGCCTTTCCCTCAGCTGTCAGCAGCCCCCTCTCTTGGTAAATGGCTCCCTGGACATGCATGGTAGCAAAAGCGATTGTCGGTGTAAATGTTTAATCCCTTCCCTTTTCCCATCCATAGGGCTTTTGTAAGTGCCACTAGTTCTGCTCTTTGTGCAGATGTTCCCTAGGGGAGTGCTTCAGCCTACACTATCTCAGTGTCCATGGTGACTGCTGTGCCCGTGTACCTTTTTCCATCTCGAATGAAACTGCTGCCATCTGTGAACCAGGTATGCAAGGCATGTGATAATGACAATTGCAACAAGTCTGGCCTCTTTAACTTGGCCTGGTCTCTCTTTTCATGCTCAATTTCACGTTCTTTGCCCTTCCTTTCCTTTCTTTGCTCCTCTGTCTCTCTCTTACTGTAAATCTTTTCCACCACTGCTATTAGATCCCTAATAGACTTTTCACGAAGTCATTCTAGAGCCTGCAACTTTTGCTTTATGTCTGGTACAGATAAATTTATATAGGAAAACATAATCATCAGAGCTGACTCCTGGGTATATTTACTAAAAGCTTCCATGAGCTGCTCAAGATACGCTGCCGGACTTGCACTTCCTCCCTATCTAACATCATGGACTCTGGCTGTATTTGTAGGTCGGTGAGCTGCCACCTTGAGACTTACCAACAGAGCCTGGTGATAGATGAGGAGTTGCTCCCTACTTTCAACCATATTGTAGTCCCATGTTGGTCAGATCTCAGGAAAATAGGCAGCGATCTGTGATGGGCTCTCCTAAGTGACCAGGGATATGTTTCCGGGCCACCTCTCAGATACCGTCTCTCTCTTCAGTGGTAAAAAGGACCTGTAAAAGCTGACTACAATCATCTCAAGTGGGCTGATGAGTAAACAGAATGGTTTCAAGCAAATGAATTAAATCCTGGGGTTTCTCAGAAAAGGGGGCATTTTGGGTACGCCAATTGTATAGATCACTGGCAGAAAATGGCCAATATTACAATTGCTGTTGACCATTCACATCCACAGGACCTACTGTGCTTAAGGGAAAAACAGCTGCATTAGAAGGGGGAGAGGGGCTGATCCCATGGCTTCCTCTAGTGACTGGCCCCTCAGAAACTTTAAGAGCAGGTACCGAGGGTTCGGCTGCTGGTTCTATAGCTACCTCCTCCTCTTGATCATTCTCAGGCTTTGTAAAAGGAACCTGGAAGCTGAGTATGGGGTAGGAAATATTTTTTCCACGTTATCTCCCTGAAAAACTGGGGGGTACAATATCTTTTCCTCTTTCTTAGTTTTTTCTTTTTGTAAGTCTAGGGGGTTAAATGGACTGTTGCCCATGATTTCCAGTCCCATTAGTCATACAGTCCAAAAAACAATAAACAGTACAAAAAAAAAAAACACACAGGCCTGACAGTTAAAAAAAAAGAAAAGGTTACGAAGTGGAGATCTGAATTGGTCCGCTGACCCCTGTAATAGGGAAGCGGAAGGAGCAGACCCACAGTGTGTGAGTTGGGCCTAGGTTAGGAGGACCTCTTTCTCAGGTCTCAGTTTCCCCCAGTTCCTCCAGGGTTGTCATGCAAGCGCATCCGCTATGACAACCCTTTACACAATACGAATTGGAGCTGCTGTCCTCACAAACAAAAATGAAAGTAAAACAGACAAAGAGGAACGACAGGACAAGACAAATTTGACAGCACTGTTTTACCTTCGGAGTCTGAGGTCTCGTGGGTCTCTTGAGTTATCCTGGACGAGCCCTCACTAACATGTAGTGACCATTTTTCAGGACCCCCACAAAGAAGACCAACTAGAGTCAGACGTTCCAAAATGCAAAAGCAAGGTTTTATTTAGACGGGCTGCAGCTCAGGCCTCATCCTACACTCCAACAGATTGGAGCTTAGGAGGAGAGCCCTGACCTGAACATTTGCAGGGCTTATAAAGGCAAACAACCAGGTATTTGGATTACCACCACGTGTTGCTCTGCTAGCTGAGATAAACAAGAAAGAAATGGTCACTGCCTCAAAAATGGAGTTACTTTAACCCTTCCTTCTTATCAAGCATTGTAGCCTCCACCTTTGTTTCCCATTCCCATTCCTTCCCATCCTCCCCCCCACCCAATCCTCCTCCTCCCCCAAAGTTGTAAATTTCATTTTCAACATGAGGACTTGTATGTCTCATTGTTGCAATGGGTGCACCTCTAACCCTATTTAAATGATTTGTTTTTTCCCTTACCCTCCACAAATTATACCAACATCAAATACCATGAAAGCAGGGGTTATACCATGGGGAAGGGACATACAAAGCAACCAAAAAATCTTATAAATACTTTAGATACAATTGCATGAAAGAAATCAAACATTTGAATACACATCTTAGGGTTCATTTCCCTAACATCAACTTATCTGACCTTTTCAGCTTGACTCAGACATATACTAATTATTGCAAATAAAGGAAACCATGGGGCCTATGTTTCTTTGGGGCTGGCTTACTTCACTTAAAATAATTTTTTCCAAGTCCTTCCACTTCCTAACAAATGGGGCAATGTCATTCTTTCTGATGGAGGCATAGAATTCTATTGTGTATATATACCACATTTACTTGATCCATTCATCACTTGCAGGGCATCTGGGATGGTTCCATATCTTAGCTATGGTAAATAATGCTGCAATAAACATAGTCGTGGTGGTATCTTTAGTGTGGTGTTGTTTGTGATCTTTTGGGTAGATACCCAAAAATAGGATTGCTGAGTGATAGGGGAGCTCTTTGTTGAGTCTTTGGAGGAACCTCCATACTGCTTTCCAAAGTGGTTAAACAAGTTTACACTCCCAATGCAGTAAGGTTCCCTTCTGTCCACATCCCTTCCAGCATCTGTTGTTATTAGAGTTCTTCATTATAGCCATTCTAACTGGGGTGAGGTGGTATCTCATTGTTGTTTTGATTTGCATTTCTTTTATGGCTAGGGAGGTTGAGCATTTCTTCATGTGTCTATTGACCCTGCTTCTTTCCTCTTCAGAGAAGTTTCTCTTTGTCTTTAGCCCACTTACTTATTGGGCAGTTGTTTCTTTGTAGATTTGTTCTTGAGGGATTTAATTTTTTGAGTTCCAGGTTTATTTTAGATATGAGACACTTCTCCGTTGTATGTCTAGTCATCAATAAAGGAGCTAAAAATCATAGAATGGAAGAAAGACAGCCTCTTCAGAAAATGGTGCTGGCAAAATTGGTTAAGTACTTGTAGAAAACTGAAGCTAGATCCTTAGATATCACTCTACACCAGAATCAACCCCAAATGCTTCAAAGACCTCTGAGTCAAAGCAGACACTCTAAAAACATTACAAGATGGAATAGGAGAAACCCTGGGTCTCCAGGAAAAGGCCAGATTTTCTTAATAGAGACCCAGAAACACAACAAATCAAAGAAAGGTTGGACAAATGGGATTGCATGGAATTGCACAGCTTCTACATGGCAAAGGACATAACTAGCAAGATCAATAGAAAGCCCACAGATGGGGAGAATATCTTCACTAGAGAGAATTTTTTTTAAAAAGTAAAACGAAGTGGAATTCCTGTGGCATTTAGGTCACAATGTATAAGATAGTAGATATACTGGATGATCAAGTATAAAGTTGTAATGTACAACATGAGGATACAGGGGGCAACTCTGGCGTTACAGAGGAATGAAGCTAAGTAAATAGGAGTTCTTCTTCCTAATAGGGATTGCTCTTTTATTTGTTCTACCTTCAGTAATGCATAAGCTGAACATAATTCTTTAAGTATATCTGCCTTTTGCCCCATTTGTCCAGAAATGGAAAGATTTGGAAAAAATTATATTAAGTGAAGTAAGCCAGGTTCAAAGAAACATACGTCCCATGGCTTCCCTTATGTACAATAACTAGTATATGTCTGAGACAAGAAATAACAGACAAATAAGTTGATGTTAAGTGAAATGAAACTCAAGATAAAGACTCTTTTTTTTTCTTTCTTGCTATCGTTTCTAACATTTTTTAAAGTTATTTCTTTGTTGCTTTGTGTGTCCCTCCCACATGGTATAACCCCGGTTTTCACTGTATTTGATGTAGGTATAATTTGTGGAAGTGAAGCAAAAAAATCAAATTGTTTAAATAGATGGACTCATTGCAACAATGAGATGTACAGGACTTTAAGTCAAAAATCGAACTTTACAACTTTTGCACGAGAATTGGGGGGAGGGATAGGAATTGATGGTTAGGGGAAACAAAGGTGGAGGCAACAACGTTTGATAAGAAATATACTCATTACCTTGCCATGTAATGGTAACTGCTCCATACGGTATTTTCACAATAAAAAATTATTAAGAAGATACATTATATTAAACTTTATACAGTGGCTACATACTTCATTTTAATGGTTAAATAAATTTTAGCCCTCCTCAAAAAAAGAAAGAATAACAAACAATATAGTAATAATGTATGTTCAACATAAAACAAAATTTCAAATTAAAATACATGAGATTTTCCTTGATGTAACCTAATTATTACAAATAAGGACAACCTGGGGACCTATGTTCCTTTACGTCTGGCTTACTTCACTTAGTATGATGTTTTTTCAAGATCTTTCATTTCATTATGGATGAGGTGGTATCATTGTTTCTGATGGAAGCATAGTATTCCATGTTTGTGTATGTGTGTATGTCTGTGTGTGTGTGTCACATTTTCTATATCTATTCATCTACTGAGGTGAATCTGGCTTAATTCCATACCTTAGCTACAGTAAATAATACTGTAAAAAACATAATTGTGTTGGTAGCTTCAGTGTAGCCTTGTTTGTGGTCACATGGTTAAATGCCCAGAAGTTGGTTTACTGAGTAATAGGGGAGCATTATTGTGCACATCAAGGATAATCTTAGTAGATGAGCTGAATAACTCAATAGCTATGTACATATGACCACAAAAGGTGATTCCAAGTGAAATGAACTCCAAGACATGTTATTTGTTATTGTTGTTCTTAATGTACTATGTACTTTTCATCCTTTTGCGTTTTCCCCACATATGTTTATCCCCTGTAGTCACTGTATTTGATTTTGATACCCAGGTTATCACAACTAGGGAACTAGGGAAGGATAAGAGAAAAAAACAAAATGGTGAGACAAAGGACAAAGGGGGAACTTATGCAAAAGTGAAAATCATGAGACAATATGTTAGAAATAATCTTGGGGGGGGATTTTGGGAGGGAAGAGGGAGAAAAATGGGGGAAAGGTAAAAAGTTATAAAAGAAATGAATTCATTACATTACTTATGTAACTACAACCCCTCTGTACATTACTTTGACAATCAAATTTAAATACAAAATGAAATAAAATAGTTGAGAGCAGCAATACAGGAGATGGGAGTGTGGGAAATATAATAGTATACAAAGAAGAGCAGAACAGCTGTTGGGAGTAAACTACCATACAGAATTTCAGCCTCATGTCAGTCACTAAAAAGGGAAATCAAAATGCACAATCAGCAAACCAATAGAGATAAAATAGAAAACTAAACAACTAAGGTGAAGAGATGACATGGACCAAGAATAAGAAATAACACATTTAGAAAACAAATAACAAGCTGGTAAGTTTAAAAATTATTACCCACAATTCTATTAAAAGTTTTTTACATCAGGGCTGGGAAGGTGGCTCAGTGAAGAGTGCTTGCCTTGCATGCATGAGGGCCTGGATTTGATTCCTCAGCACCACATAAGCAAAAAGAAAAAAGCCAGAAGTGGCGCTGCAGCTCAAGTGGTAGAGCACTAGCCTTGAGCTGAAGAGCTGAGGGACAGAGCCCATTCCCAGAGTTCAGGCCCCAAGATTGGAACCCCCAAGAAAAGTTTTTTTACATCACAAATTGTTAGAAACATAATTCAAATCACAGTTTAATAGTAGATAATTTTAATAGTAGATCATTTTAATAACAGGTTACTTATTCCTGATTTCTTAATATTAAATGTTTAATATATAATTTAAATTTAATATATAAATTAAATTTAAATTTAATATATAATTTAAAATTTAGAAAAGAAGAAATTGAAACTAATTTTAATAATACATTTCATGAATTGTAAAATTGACAAGCATTAGAATTTAAAAAATAATATATCATTACTGTTTCATTTATGTGAATTAATGGAATAATTCAAAGTGTATTCTACACTTAGCACTCATCTTGACATCAAATAATAAATTATTGCACATGACTCTTGGTATTAGGTGGAAGGGTTCAGCACTGTGGTAAAATTCACACCACACAGTACATGAGGGTATGACTCCTCTCATCTAGCTTAAATTGTGGAAATTTGATTTCTTCATGCATGTTAAATTCCTTTCTAGGTGACTTCTACACAGTTATATGCAATTAGATACACGAGTAGCATTTCAGATGATTCTTAAAAGTCATATTCATTAATTAAAGTTTTATTATTTTTTACCAAATAAATTTTTATAGAGAGACTGAATTTTTGAGTAGATGATGGTGTATATGTGCCAGATTACACATCTTGAGGTTCATTTTATATTCCTGACATTGTTTCTACTGTTGGATGTAATATTCCATAAGGGGATAAGTGTATTATATTGGATATATGAAAGTAAATTAAATGTTTATTCCATTAATCCTTTGTCACTTGTCTAATTGCAATATAAATTATCTATATGTTTGAAGTAATGAAAATAACAACAGATATAAGCCAGATAAATCAGTCTGTAGTAGACAAGTATTTTCACCTTTATTTTGATAATTGGTCCTCTTTTACACTACAGAATATTCTTGGGAAAATATGCTCCAGGATGGCAAAACTGCAGAATATTATGTTTTGATCTATCGTAAGACAAGGAAGGAAGGCTAACCTTCCATAGAAAAGTCTGTTCCCAGTGAGGTGATCTGTTTTATGGTGGTCACTTGGAAATGAACATTTTTCACAGTCAACCTTGACAAGCCATCTTGATAGACCATTTCTGTAAGTGGTTACAGAGGCTCATTGATGGCTTTGCAAGGATCCAGATTGCCTCATTTTGAGACAACTGAAACAGGAATTTAGTCAGTTGTTTTTGTATCTTTAGGAAAAAAAGCCATTGACTCTAGGCCAGGGGATCACTGGGGCCCAGAGAATCTACTACCTTGAATAGTAATCATAAATCTCTAAAAAACACACAAACAAACAGAGAACTCCAGTAAGTACAGCCAGTCAGGGCTGCTATCACAGCCTACATGAAGTCAGGCAAAAAACAAAAGCTGAGAGTCATTTAGCTAATAACTAACATATTTTTTTATGAGGCAGACTGAAATGAGATTCCCGAGAGAGGGTCAGAAGGACAGATCAGAGAGACTAAAATTGATCACACAAAGATTGGATAATAGAATTCCTTGTAGAACAAATAAATCATAGAACACTTGTGCATGTAAGAACAAGACATAAGACCAATTCCAGAAATACACATTTTCTTAGATATCAGCTTAATGAATTATCAGTGGAAATCTTTGAATTCTTAAATATTTGACCACATGTGGGAGAAGGCCAATTGCTGAAGAGAAAGAAAATGTCATCACTCTTTTAGGTGGTCCAATATCACATTAGGAAGTAATCAAACACAGATTTGTAATTAAAAGAGAAAACAATTATTCCAAATGAGGGTTTTATTTGTTTTGATATAACAGTTCTTGATTTACATGCTAGCAATTAACATACAATTGATCCAGTCCCACAGCTGAATTGATATTGACTGCAATGTTCCCAGATGAAGGAAAAGAGAAAATTTACAAATGTGGGATGAAATGAGTTGAGGGTGCCGTGTTCTAATAGTGACATCTGATATTTAGACACAGGTGAAGAGGTGGATTTTCTTTTATAAAAATCCCCCATTTTTAGCCTGGTACCACAGGCTCATAGTTGTAATCCTAGCTACTCAGGAAGCTGAGATATGAGGACTGCCGTTCAAAGCCAGCCTGGGCAGGAAAGCCCCTGAGCCTCCTATCTCCAATTAACCACCAGAAAATCAGAGCAGGCCCTGTGGCTCAAGAGATAGAGCCCTTACCTTGAGTTGAAGAGCTCAGGGCCAGTGGCCACGCCCAGACATCAAGCCTCTCAACCAACATCAACAACAAAATATTCTCCCTTTTCTTGGACTGCTTACCGCTTTTCCTAACATTCAATAAAGAAGCCATTTTAAAACCGACTACATTTAAGTCCTATGGTAGCTGTTGCACATAGAATGATTTGGAATCTTATGTCAAAAGATTCATATTTGGGGAAACAAATACCAGCAATGTAACTTTTTTCCAATCTTGAACTCTGGGCCTTGGCCATGATCGTGGTTATGCTGGTAGTTTTAATGTGAACTTCTTTGTTATTTTTTGGAATACTGACCCTGAGTGGAATTACTGGGTAATAGGGAGATCTATGTTTAGACTTTTGAGGAAAGTTCATACTGCATTCCAGAGTGGTTGAACAAGTTCAATTTCCTAGCAACAGTGTAATAGAGTTCCCATTTGGCTACATCCACCTCAGAATTTGCTATTGTCAATTTTCTTGATAATGGCCCTCCTAACTGGGACGAGCTAGAATCTGTCTTGTTATTGTAGATTTCTAGGCACCTTCTAGCTACCATAAGTGAATGAATCCATGAAACATATATTGCTCTGAGTGTGCATTCCTTTCTCTTAGTATAATTTCCCCAAGCCTTTCATTTTCCTTAAGACTAGTGAAAAGTCATCCCTTCTGATGAGTGAATAGAAATCCATTGTGTGTGTGTGTGTGTGTGTGTGTGTGTGTGTGTGTGTGTGTGTGTGTTTAAAATGACTATAGGCCCATTAGTTCATTTCTAAGCTTTCTGTTTCATCTGTAATTTTGTAATTTCATATTAAATTTGGATTGTTTTCCCTACTGTATTGAAGAATATTGTTGGGATTTTGCTGGGTATTGCATTGTCAATTGTTTGGGGGTAATATTGCAGTTTCCACAATGTTAATTCTTCCAACCAGGAGCATTGAAAGACTTTCCATTTCCTTGAATCTCCTTCAATTACCCATTTTATAGTTTTAACGTTTTTACAGTAGAGGTACTTCTCATTTTTAGTTAAATTAATTAATTCCTAGTTTTGTTGTTGTTTTGTTCTGTTTAGTTTTGATTTGATTTTGAGCTAATATACATGAAGTTGTTTTTTGGATTCCAGCCTGGATCTTCCCATTGTTGGTAACACAAAACAACTACTGATTCTTGTGGGTTTTATACCCTGCTACGTTGCTGAAGGTTAGCATCACCTTTACTAATTTGAGGGAGGAAGTTCTAGGGTCCTATAAATACAGGATCATTTCATCTGTAAAAAGAGATACTTTTCCTTCTTCCCTATTTGGATCCCCATTATGTTTTTCTCTTGCTTATTGCTCTTGCTAGGAACTCCAGTACTATATTGAACATTAGTAGAGAGAGTGGACATCCTTTTATCATTCCTGATTTTAATGTCTTCCTGCCTCCACCATTAGGTACATGTTTATTATCTCTTTGTCATATACATACTCTGTATTATATTGAGGAATGTTCCATGCATTCCTAGCTTCTCAGACCTTTAATCATAAAGGGGTATTGGAGTTTGTTAAAAGCTATTTTTACATCTATGTATATATGATAATGTGGCTCTTGTCCCTGCTTCTGACGATGGTTTATGTTATGTTTATTTACAAGTATATTGGATCCAAGTGGATCCTAGAATGAATACTGTTTGATTATAGTATACGATTTTTTTGTTAGTTGCTGAAATTGGTTGGTGAAAATTTTATTGAGAAGTTCTGTATCAATGCATATCAAGAGTTCAGTTCATAGTTCTCTTTCTTTGATGAGTCCCTATCTGATTTGGGGAAGAGTCTAATTCTAGCTTCATAGAATGTGTTTGATAATTTCATTTCCCTTGCTATTCCATTGAAGAGTTAGATCTGAGTATTGCAAGCTCTTTGCAGGCCTTAATTTCATGGTAAATCCATTGAGTCCTAGATTTTTCTGGTATGGGAAATTGTTTATTGACATTTCATTTTCATTACTTCTTATGTATCACTTCCTGGTTCAGTTCGAGTATATGAAAGCATATATTTCTCTAGAATTCTCCAGGTGACTGGCATACGGTTTTCAAAGTACTTTCTTATAGCATTCTCAATTTTGCTTATTTATGTTGTGATGTCTAATTTTTTCTCTAATTTCTCTATTTGGGTGAGTTCTCTTATTGTATTTTCAGGGTTTTTTTTATTATGAAGGTGTTAGACGGGGGGGGGGTTACATTAAAATAAGTAATGAGTACATTACCCCCAAACTTGATATCCCACACCTACAAAGTTATAAAGTTCATTTCTAACATAGTGTCTAGTGTTTATCACTGTTGCTTTGGTTAATCTTTGTCCCACCATTTCTGTGATTTCTCTTCGTTCCCCAAATAAAATTAACTTAGGTATAAGACAAAGGGTACGGAAATCAAAAACAGTGACTACAGGGAATAAACCAAAGGGGGAAAAGTAAATAGAAATAACTAAAAACAGTTCACCATACAATTATCTTGTTTCCATTTCGGGGAGCTCATTTCAATAAGCATCATTTTCTATGGTGATATGCATATAGCTATTGAGCTATTGTGCTCTTTTCTAAGAATATCCTAGATATATTCTAGTTTTTCCAAATGAGTGAAAACATGTAGCCTATGGTTTTTTGGGTCTGGCTTTTTTGACTTATTATGTTTTCCAAGTCTTTCCTTTTCCTTACAAATGGGGCAATGTCATTCTTTCTAACGGAACCATAGAATTTTGTTGTGAATGTATATGACATTTTTTGGACCGATTCATCTACTGAGGGGCATCTGTTTTGGTTTCATATCTTAGTTATGGTAAATAATGCTACATTGGACATAGTTTTGATAGCAGCGTTAGTGTGGCTTTGTTTGTGGTCATTTGGGTAAATGCCCAGGAGTGAGATTGCTGAGTCATAGGGGAGCCTTTCTGAGAAACCTGTACACTTCTTTACGGAATATTTGAGCAAGTTTACATTTCAACCAATAGTGTAGTAATGTTCCTTTTTGGCCATATCCCCACCAGCCCATCATCTGTTATTATTAATTTTCTTCATAATGGTCATTCTAACTGGGGTGAGGTGGAATCTCAATGTTGCTTTGATTTGAATTTCTATGGCCAGAAATGTTGCATATTACTTCATGTGTCTATTGGCCATTCATATTTCTTCTTCAGAGAGTTCTCTCCTTAAATCTTTAGCCCACTTATTAATAGGGTGGCTGTTTTTTGATTATTTGTTTTTTTTTGGGGGGGGGTTAACTTTAGGGGCTCTAAATATATTTGAGTTATGAGTCCATTGTCTGTAGCAGAGCAAGTAACGATCTTCTCCCAATCTGTGGACTTTTTATTTATCTTTCTATCTATATAAATTCTCTTCTTAGTCGGATTTGGTAAGGGTCGGTCAATTCTGTTAATTTATTGAAAGAACCAACTCTGTTTTGTTGATCTTTTTATGTTTCATTTTGTCTTTATGTAGGTATTTCTGATTTAATTTTTTTTGGTAGGTCGTAGGGCTTGAACTCTGGTCTTGGGCACTGTCCCTGTGCTCTTCACTTCAAGGCGAGAGCATTACCGTTTGAGCCACAGTGCCACTTCCGGGTTTCTATTGGTTTATTGGAGATAAAAGTCTCACAGACTTTCCTGCCAGGGCTGGATTTGACCCTCGATCCTCAGATCTCAGCTTCCTGAGTAGCTAGGATTACAGGCGTGAGCCACAACCTGTGCGTGTATCTGATTTAGTTCTTTTTTTGTTTGTTTGTTTCTGTCTACTGCTTTGGGTTTGGACTTGTTCCTGTTTTCAAGAAGATTGAGGTATATAATTAAAATACAGACTTGAGATTTCCCCAATTGCTTGATGTAGGCACTCCAAGGTATAAATTTTCCTCTATGTATTGCATTTACTGTGTCCCAGAGGAGTTGGTATTTTGTGTGTTCAATTTGTTAATTTTCAGAAACTTTCAGATTTTCATTATAATGTATTCAGTGCCCCACTGGTCATTCAGTAATGTGTTGTTCAGTCTTCATGTATTTGAGACTTTTTTTTTGCTTTAGCTGTTTAATTCTAAATTTAGTCTGTTGTGGTCTGACATGATTTGGCAAGTCAATTTATTTTTCTTTCATTTTGGATAGAATTTCTATGTAACATAGGATATGTTCTATTTTCAAGACTCTTCCAAGAGCTGCTGAGAAGAATGTTTCTATTGATGCTGAATGTATATTCTGTAGAAGTCTGTTAGGGCTAGGCAGTCAATGTAGTTATTTAAGCCTGCAGTTTTTGGTTGAGTTTTTCCTGGATGACCTATCCAAGGATAACAACGATGTGTTGAGATGTGTTTTTAGGTTAAGTGTTATTTGGTTGATGAAGTGGGGGTGCTCCAGGATTCAGGGCATTGATGTTTAGACTTTTTATATCCTCCTAATGGAGAGTTGCTTTTATCAATATATAATATCTCTTCCTCCTAATTTTAATTTGAATTCTATTTTATCTTATATTAGTAATTCTACTGTGGCCTGTTTATGGTGTCCTTTTGCTTGAAATTTTTCCTCCAGCCTTTCAGTTTGAGTATGTGTTTGTTTTTGTCAATAAAATGTGTCTCTTGTAGATACTACATGGATGCATCTTGTTTTTTGATACTAGTATCTAATCTATGTCTTCTATTTTGAAATTTAAGTCCAATGATATTGAGAGTTAAGACTTTGAAATATTTGATAAGTCCTGCTGTGTTATGCACCTGTTGTTAGGAGCTGTGCCTCATCTACTCTTAATATATTTACCTTGTTCTCTGGTAGGGAGCATTCTATGTCACCAGTTCCTGTTCTTCTTGATCTTCTCTATGTAGGATATATTAGATTAACTTCTATCCTGCGGATTTGGTGGAGATACATTGTTTCAAGTTTTCTTTGTCATGAAATATTTTTATATATCCTTTTAATATAAAGGATAGTTTGGCTTGGGAACGAATTCATGGTTGGTAGTTGTTTGCCTTTAATGTTTGTCATAATCATGCCAGGCTCTCCTTTTTACCATATCAGCTAAGAAATCTGTATTTATTCTGACTCTATATCTTTTATAAGTAATCCATCTTTTGCCAGGTGTTGATTTGATCTTCTGTTGTGATTTCTTTTTCTGGATTTAGGTTTTTGTCTAGACCATTAAGTGTAGGAGAAGAGATCAGTTGTGGTGAGATGTTGTCATGTTAATACTTGTGGTTACAATGACAGTTTGGACTGTCCAGTGGTAAGGTGAATTGAGTTTGTGTTTAGATGTGACTGTCTCTGTTCATGATTTATTTCCCATGTGGCCCTTTGTTTCCACAATGCAATTGTGCTTTTGAATATGTTGGCCAACACAGTCACAGCAGTCACCTGCCTGGCTGGGTAACTTTCCATAGATTTCTGTAGTTTTTTGTGAAGTCAGTATAAAATCTGCCTCTGAATTTTATATCTATATATAATTATAGCTGACTTGGCATGAACCTCTAGAATTTGAGTATCTTCTAGGACTCTCAATATCTGTTTCATTAGAGAGACCTAGGGTAATTTTCTGTTGTTATTCTGTCATTGTTTTTCCTCTTCCTCAGGTTTATTTATTTATATTGTGGATTTTTTAACATAATTTATGATTTGTGATGGTTGTATCAGATTATTTTTGTTTTTATATTTGTGTTACTTTGAAATAGTGATTTCAGGCTTGTATGAAGAGACAATAATAATACTAAATGTGAAGAGCCTAAGGCTTAAAGAGGTACAATGAAGGCCTAAGTAACTCCATTACAGGCTAGCAACCATCTTGTAAGGTATGAATTATTAAAATAACCATGTGTTTGACCAAGAAATGACACAAAAAGAAAAACAATTCCTGGACAACTGAGACATAAATGATCCTTGGGAAAGCCACAGGAATTTTCTCCAGATGCATTGACCAAACACTGGGTGGCCATGCAGGACACAGTGACCCAGTGGCCAGACAATTCCCATCAATATCACATCCATAATAATATTAGCCAATCACATATGTATAGTGTAGTTTGCTTAAAATGTTAACCAATCATGTAATTTCTCATGTAAAACTTCCTTAAAGTTGTTTGTTCAATACTATAAAAAAAAAACTGTGCTTATTCTATGGTCGGGGCTTCTTAGCATCACCGGTTACTGAGTGCGTGGAGGATCAACCTCGACTTGCAAATAAACCACTCCTTTGTTATTTGCATTGGTCGTGGTCTCTGGTAGTCTTCGGGGGGTCTCAAGTCCAGGTACAACAAATAGGGGCTCATATGGGATCTCCCTCATAAGCTCACCCAGACACCTGATCAGGGTGTAGTAAAGAACAGCCAGTAAGTTTTGGAACTGTGATATTTGTGTAGTTTTCAGTTTGGGTCTTGGAGTTGGCAAAAAATCCTGGCGGACGTGCTATAAGGCAGCCAACAGAACCAGTGGGAGATGTCCCTGAGAAGCCCAGGGAAGGTAAACTATTCACTAGTGCGGACATTTGGGCCCATCTGTACTCCTGAACTGTCTGCTTGATAGTTTACAGGGTAGACTGTCCACTAGTGTGGACATTTGGGATGTTTCCTGTCTTTAGTCCGGCAATTTCTGTCTGACAGTCTACCACCCAGTCTATCACCTGCATGCTGTTAATGTGTCTTCTCTTAAAATCTGTGTGTCTGTCTTATTGTGGCTTTCGTGGAACATTTCCCTCTTTCATATTCATCCTGACACAGATGCCTGGAAACCCTGTTTGCCTCCATGTAAAATTGTTATGCTTTGTTCAGTTTCTTGTCCAACAATAATTACTTTCTCTTTCAGACTCTCTTATCTTCTGCTTCGAAGGGTGAAATTTGGCTTAGAAAGTTGGCCCACTTGAAGCAAAGCTAGAGTCGGGTAGTCTTTTACCCGATGACACTGCTGAAACATCACCAAGTGTCTACATCTACCTCTTTGGGATCCTAAACAGGCCAGTGAATCCACACTTTTCTCCTTGGGACACTCTGAGTTGTGGTTTTATCCTAAATCCCCGAAAGCACCAGTTGTTTAATTTTGTGACATTTGTAATTGCCTTCCTCCTTTTTTCTTGTCTTGTGTGTGGATTGATATACACTGAAATGAGTCAGAACCAAAGTACACCTCTTACCATTCTGACAGATATTTTTAAAGATGATAAGGAAAGAGCTAACAATTTAGGTGTTGAAGTTAAAAAAGAAAAATTACTTATTTTGTGCAAGTCAGAGTGGCCTACTTTTGAGGTTGGATGCCAGCCCCCAAAGAACTTTTAATCTAAACACCATTTGGGTGGTTAAAGTAGGGCTTTTCTCCCAGGAAGTGCAGGGCACCCCAATCAGATTCCCTATATTTTAGTATGGCAGAATTTGGTGCAGGAACCTCCAAAGTGTCTGTTGCCCTTTCTACCCCTTTCTGTCAATAAAAACAAGATTTTAGCATAAGAAAAGTTTGTGTCAACTACCGCCCTCAGCCTCCTTATATACCATTTTACAGGAAGGGAGTGAAGATCTTCTCTTATTAGCCTTTGATCTCCTCCCATACCCTTCACTGCTGCCTCCTCCACCCCTCTTGGAGGAAGGGGAGGCAGTAAGAGATGAGAAGCAAGGAGCCAGCAGCAACTTGGAAGGGCCAACAGGAAGAACTCTTGGTAGCATTCACAGAGCTGCCAGCCTGAGTCTCCCTGACACCACCATGATGCTGCTGTTCAGAGAAATTGGGCCACCGGACAAAACCAGAAACCCCCGAATTCAGTGTTGGCCCTTTCCAGGAATGACTTATATAATTGGAAAACACAAAATGCAAAATTTTCAGATAATCCCAAGGATTTGATTTATCTCCTACATAATGTAATGTCCATGTGTCAGCTGACCAGGGATGATTGCCAGCAGTTACTTCGGGTCTTGTTCCACACGGAAGAAAGAGAAAGGATTCAAACTGAGGCTAGGAAACTGGTTCTGGTGGATGACAGGTAGCCTACTACTAACCCTGATTTCACCAATGCATCTTTTCCATTAACCAGGCCTCCAAATGATGGTTGGGACTACAACACGTCAGAACGTAGGGGGGGATTAAGGGTCTATCACCAGACTCTAATGGCGGATCTCAGGGCAGTAGCCTGCAAACATAACAATTTGGCTAAAGTATACATGGTCTTACAGGGAAGGAAACCCTACGATGCCCAAATAGTCGAGGTCTACACAGACATTAGTGCACTTACTACCAAGAAATATTGCATTAGGTCAAAGAATGTGCTAAGAAAGGGAAACTGAACAAAGCAGTGGCAGCCTCATAGAACCTTGACACTAATGGCTAACAGTACTGCTAATAATGAATAGGGATGTCAGGGTTCAATTCCCCTCCCTGAACCCAGGGTAGCACTGAGAGTGGATGGGACTCCAGTAAAATTTCTAGTACATACCGGGATCCAATACTCTGCTTTAATATAGCCCCAAGGAAAAGTCTCAAATAAAATCTCTTGGGTGTTGGGCTAGGATGTAGCTCAGTGGCAACGCGCTTGCCTAGCAAGTACAACGTCCTGGGTTCGATCCCCAGTACCAAAAAGAAAAGACAAAAAAATACAGTTAAAAAACCCAAATAACAACAAAAAACCTCTGGGGTGCAAGAAGTAATGGGAATTAAACAATACTCATGGACCACTGAAAGAACAGTGGACCTGGGGATGGGATGAGTGTCCCACTCATTCTTGGTTATTCCATAAAGCCCTTATCCCTTATTGGGAAGAGATTTGTTAACCAAGGTCAGGACACAGATTCACTTATATCCAGAAGGCCCCCCGGTGGAGGATGCTCAAGGAAGACCAATACAAGTATTGACTCAGGGCCTGGAAGATGAGGACCGGTTGCTCCAACCACCCTAGACTCCTGACCAAGAAATCACCTATTGGCTGGAAAGGTATCCAGAAGCTTGGGCAGAGACTGGCAGAGTGGGACTAGCGAAACATAGACCAGCTCTCTTCATCAAAGTAAAATCAGGGGTGGACCCAGTTAGAGTTTGACAGTATGCTATGTCCATGGAGGCACAGGGGGAATTACACCCCACATTAGGTGTCTGCTAGACCTGGATGTATTGTGACCCTGCCAGTCAGAGTGGAACACTCCCCTGCTACCAGTCTGCAAGCCCAAATCTAATGAATATAAGCCAGTACAGGACTTCAGGGAAGTCCATAAAAGGGTAATGGACAATCACCCTACCATACCTAACACCTACACTCTCCTGAGCACCCTGCCTCAATATAGGCAGTGGTACATTGTATTAGATTTAAAAGATGCCTTTTTCAGCCTACCCTTGGTGCCCAAAAATCAAGATCCCTTTGCCTTTGAGTGGACAGATGTCAAAGGAGGTGTCAATGTATCTGGACAAGACTCATTCAAGGATTCAAAAACTCACCAACACTCTTTGACAAAGCTCTGCATTAGGACTTGGGTGAGTTTAGGGGAAGCCACCCTGGTCTGACTTTGTTGCAATATGTGGGTGACTTATTAACTGCTGGTGAAACTGAAAGAGAATGCATCCAAGGAACAGAAGATTTACCCCAGATATTGGGAAACCTTGGTTAATGAGCATGGGCCAAGAAAGCATAAACCTGCAAATCAGAGGTAACTTACCTGGGCTATTTATTGAAATGGGGGCAGCGATGTGTCACCAAAGACAGAAAAGAAACTGTCCTTCAAAATTCCAACACCACGGTCACAGCACCAAATAAGGGAGTTTTTGGGTTCTGCCACCTTTTGCCATCTGTGCATCCAAGGGTTTGCAGAGCTGGCTAAACCTCTTTACGAGGAGAAGCAACTGTTTCAATGGACAGAGGAAGCTGATGCGACTTTGAACAGATAAAAACTGCATTATAAGCCCCAGTGTTGGGACTCCCTGATGCCAGTAAACCCTTTTACTTATATGTGGATGAACATAATGGAATAGCAAAAGGAATCCTAACCCAATATTTGGGCCTGTAGAGAAAACCAGTAGCCTACTTGTTAAAGAAATTAGACTCCGTAACAGTAGGATGGCCACCATGTTTGAGAATGATAGCGGCTACTGCTCTGATGGTAAAACACACAGATAAACTAACCATGGGACAAGAACTGTGTGACCACCCCCCACACAATTGAGGGTATGTTAAAGCAACCACCAGATCGGTGGCTCAGCAATACCCAACTAACCCATTACCAAGGAATGCTACTCAACCCTCTCAGAATCAATTTCCAGGCTCCTTCAGCTCTCCACCGGGAAACACTTCTACCAGATCAGGATGTAAACATGCCACTACATAACTGCTCAGAGATCCTGGCACAAGTCCATAACATCCAAGAGGACTTAAGGGTCCAGCCATTGCTGGACGCTGAACTCGTGTGGTTTACAGATGAAAGCAGCTTTATTCATCAGGGAGAATTATGCGGGAGTGGCAGTAGTGACTGAGACTGATGTGGTCTGGGCTGAACCTCTACCAGTAGCCATATCAACCCAGAGAGCCAAGTTAATAGCCCTGACCCAAGCTCTAACGCTAGGAAAGGACAAAAGGCTAACTGTGTTCACTGGCAGTCCGTATGTATCTGTAACACCCATCCAGTATTCTACATTTTATTCTTCTACTTTCATGATGTCAGTTGCTACTAAAGTATCAAGGTGGGCACTTTCTTGGTTCCTAGATCCAATAAATTTTAGTATTTTGGAACAGTAGTATAAATTCATGGAGTTGGACTTGAATATCAAATTTGAGGATACAGTATTTAGGGTATTGTTAATTGGCCTGAAGCAGCCAGGAACATATTATGAATACTCAGACCCACAATAAACTAAGAACTAGGGACTTGATCTCAGGGAAAGATAAAGGTCCAGGCAAGATCTGAAGCTGAAATAAAGCAATGGATCAAACATCAATCAACAATCATTACAGATGAATGCAACTGATCTCTGATGTGTCTGGGTGGCAGCTGTGTGTGTGTGTGTGTGTGTGTGTGTGTGTGTGTGTGTGTGTGTGTGTGTGTGTCTGTAAGAGAGAGAGAGACAGAGACAGAGAGAGACAGAGAGAGAGAGAGAAAGAGAGAGAGAGAGAGAGAGAGAGAGAGAGAGAGAGAGAGAGAGAGAGAGAGAGGAGTGTGTAGAGAATTTTAATGTGGCTTCCATATTTACAGTCCATAGAACATTACTTGTTAGAGAGAAGGTGCTCATACCAGAGCTCTTATACCACTGTCATCTCTTTTTACTGCAAAAACACTTGCTTAATATCTAATTAAAAAGGGAAAAATAAACAAACATTGTACATGATTGTTTTGAAAACTAATTGGCATATTGAAGGCCAAAGGGAGGAATTGGAAATTAATATAATCTTTTTTCTCTCTTCTGATTATTACACCACAATAGATGTGAATTTCTGGAGTCTCCTGTAATGTACTCATTGATGAATTACTAATATGCTTAATAATATGAAACATATGATAGAGAAATAGATCAGCCAGCAAGAGCAAAGAACTAGTGATAAGATCGAGATTTTGAGAAAGGTTGCCACATCTTTGAGGAATGCAATTCCTTCATATGAACTTCAAATTTTATGGCTTTCCCTGTGTTATTAAAAGGTAAGAAAGTACTGTAGAAACAAAAATTCCTGTTCAGCCAAGTAGAAAGTGCTCATGTTCCCATTCTCATGTTGCCAATTTCCATTCCATAAAGACTCTTTGTTAGAGAGCTTTCATTTATTGTACTTCAGCACAACATCCTTCCCTGTTGGAGACAGGAAAAAAGATAATTTTGTTTGAATATTATTTTACATAAATTAGTGTGTACAGGCATGATTTGTATAATTACAGAAGTTTGTAATAAATGTAAGTAGGGATCATGTCACAACTAAAAAATATAATTAAAATCACATAACAAGATTAGAAGTCACAGCATTTTGTGCATGAAAACATACATAAGATTAGTTGCAGAATTTTTTTTGACATAAACTTTATATTAAAGTATAAAGCACTTTGCTAAGGGTTGAAACATTTTCTTCACAGATATATGTCTTAGAGATATTTTTGCTTCATAATTTTAAGAAGAAAAATGGCCTCAAAGTAATTTAAAAAAAAACAAAACATTATTTTCCTGTTACCATGTGATTAACCTCCAAATTAGAAATCCAGATATAAGATTTAAGTTAATTTAACCAAAAATATTTATTGAGTATAAGAACCTTCTGCTCCCTCCATTCTTCACACTAAGTTTACAAAATATGATGAGTCTGAAATAATTAGTCTCTTTGTGACCTGTGTTGATATTATTTAAATGTAAGCGAAATGTTTAAACAGTAGTATTTATTTTAGCTTAGTTGCTCTGAAGAGACAATAAATGATGTAATCAAAGGCTAAAAATGTCCAGATTTAATATTTAGAATTCAGGAAATGTTTTTGACCACACTTGTTACTGGAGCCTTCTCAACAACCTCATGAGATAATTCATATTGATGAAGCAAAAATCCCAGAGGTTAGACATTTATGAATAAAAAAATCATGGCATTCTGAATATTTAGAGCTATGTATCAAACATAGAAAATTTAGCTTTTAAATATCTGAATATATTAATTCATTTAATTGCAGGGTAATTACTTGTTCTGAAAGGATATAAAATTGCAATTATTTTGAAAAATAAACCTAATTATTCATTTGAATAAGAGACAATATTTAAAATAAAATTCATTTAAGAAACAAGATGTACAGTTAGTTGTTTTTCATGCCAATTATGTTCCCTAACTTATTAGAAATATTAAATTAGTAAACTTAAATCATTGCTTTGTAGGGAAATAGAAATTTAGTTTCCTAAAACTCACGACTGTAACTTTTTCTCAAACAATTACTAAGTAATAATTTTATGTTTTTTATCATGGAATCTTATTTAATATATTTTTATTCATTAAGTTAAATAACTAGCTAATGATAATATAAAATATTCACGAACAAAGTTTATCTAAAACAAGTATTTTATTCACAAGACATATCATGGTTCTCTTAAAGAACACTAGAAGGCAATGTGTTCTTTATTAAATTTTATTTATTTTGTTAAAATTTATTAATTGTCAGAATTGGCAATTCCATAATATATTTACAGCATTTGATTATACTCCCTCTATTTCCTTTTCATTACCCTTTTTTTCCAAAGATCTTCTGTTTTTCACATAAAATTACATCTTTATATATGCACATATAATCTAATTTAAAAAAAAATAGATTTAAGCTAAACTGCAACTTAAGTCAAGATGTACAATGGAATAACAGGATGGAAAAAACTTGAATATTTTTGTTAAATTCTGAATTGAACTATTATTATGATGATGATTAGGGTAGGATCCCAGACAGAATTAGAATTAGGGTTAGAGAAATAGAAAATTTAGGTTCAACACAGGATGACCCATTGCAACAATGATACTCAAAGACCCTATGTTGAAAATGAACTTTACACCGTGGGGAGGGAGGACTAAGGGAGGTGAGTTAGTAGGAGAACAACAAAGAAGGGGTAACAATTCTCAACAACAAATGTACTCATTACCTTACACATGTAACTAATCCTTATTTAAAGCATCTTTACTATAACATAAAATTTTTAAAAAATAATGAAGATGGGTGCTGGTGGCTCACGCCCATATTCCTAGCTATTCAGGAGGCTGATATCAGAAGACCACGGTTCAAAGCCAGCCTGGGCAGGAAAGTCCCTAAGTCTCTTATCTCCAATAAATCATTAGAAAATCGGAAGTGGCATTGTGGCTCAAGTGGTAGAGCGCTCACCTTGAACTGAATAACGCTGGGACAGCGCCCAAGGCCAGAGTTCAGGCCCCATGAGAGACCAAAAAAAAAAAAGAAAAATAAAACCAGACAGGAAATAGAAAAATACTTAAAACATTTAGGCTCAAAATGCAAGTAAAATTTAGACCTACATGCTGAGCAAGAGAATAAATATGCAATAGAGGCTTGCTATTAACATTATGATTTGCTTATATGTAGGTTTAGGATTAGGCAAGGTGTTCCAGTTAGAGCTGGGGTTAGGATGAGAAAATGATGTAATATATAAAAAGGTGTATATAAGTAATTTGCATATAAGATGTAAGATATAAAAAGGTGTAAAACTGAAGCATATTTTAAGAAGAATGAATGGCATCAAGGTTAAAATGAATGAAAACCAGTGTCTGTGTTACTTTAAACATTCAGATATAATTTGGCTTAAAGTGTCAGTTACTTTTTGTTCTGGATAGGGTTAGGGAAGGATAAGTTTTAGGGTAAAACTTTGCTTTCCAATAAGAAGTAGAAGCAAATAATTGTTTGATTGAATAGTTATCCTTACATTAACCACTTGGTGTTAAACCAGATTGTGATTAGGATTAGGTTTCTGGTTAAAGGGGGTTGAGAATAGGATAAAGAAATTGGTTAAAGTAGTGACTTGTGCCTGTTATCCTTGCTACTCAGGAAGCTGATTTCTGTGGATCGCAGTTCAATGACAGCCAGGGCAGGAAAGTCCATGAGAATTTTATCTCCAATTAAACACCAGAAAACCCAAAAGTGGTGCTGTGGCTCAAGTGGTAAAGCACACACCTTGAGCTAAAGAACTCGGGGATCACATTCATGCCTAGAGCTTAGGGATCTTGCCCAGGCCCAGAGTTCAAGCCTCATATCCGACAAAAAGAAAAAAAAAGAAATGTGTTAAATGTTAAGTAAAGCTGAACTTATTTCCTGTTTCTAGGAATTCAGGAAAAGCTAGGATAATAGAAGTACAATTTATTTCATAATATCAGGATTTGAAATCAATGCATATATGATTCCTCTTAAGGAACAAGATAGATTCCGAGATAAGAGTGAGAAAATCTGTAGGCTTTAGGAAAACCTGAAATTTATTTCAAGAATTACAAGTGCAATTTCAGTAAGGATGACACAAAAACAGAATTTTACATAAATTTTAGAACTGGGATATCATTATTGTCTTGGATATGGTTAGGATTCTAGCCATAGTTAGGATTAGAGAGAAGGAGAAAAAATGGAGTCAAATTGAAGGTAAATTTTAGAATAAGCCTGGTAGGAATTAGAATGAATGTGAACTAGAGTATTGCTATTAATATTAGAATCTACTTACAATTAGGCTTATGGTTATTCTCAATGCTCCAGTTAAGTTGAGGGTCAAGTTTAGGGTTAGAAAATGACTATGATCTTGGACACAAATTGAAACATATTTTTGGAAGGCTTATGTGAATCAAGTTAGGATAAGTGGAAAGAAGTGTACTTGTGTTAGTGTTAATATTGACATATAAATTGGATTAATATTAGGGTCAGTATTTTGTTCTTATTATGATTAGTGTTATTAATAGGAAAATTTTAGTATAAAATTGAGTTTTCACTAACAAGTAGAACAAACATGTCAGACTGAATAGTAACTAGAGCATTATCATTATATTTATTTCTTAGTGATCATTCTTGTAATGATTAATGAGGAGTTTTCCAGCCAGGGTTAAGTTGAGAGTTAGAGTTAAGTAATGGACAAGATGTAAGTAAATCTGAAATTGCTTTAGGGTACAAGGGTTCAGGAAAAGGTAGGATAAATGGAAACTACAGTATTTTTCCTGATAAGAGAATTTGAAATCAAATAATATAATGGTTCATGTTAGGGAAAAAGATCACTTCAGCAGTACAGTCAGGAAATTTGTGGGAATTAGGGCAAATTGAAACTCATTTCCAGAGTGCAAACTGGAGTATTCATTAGAATGAATAAAAACTAGAGTATTTTTCTTAAACATTAGAATTGGACTATCATTAGGTTGAAAGTTAGGTTTCAATTCCAGCTGGAGTTAGTGTTAGCATTAGGGAAATGGAAAGTTTAGGGTAAATCTTCGAATAACAAGTGGAGTTAGAATTAGGATGCATGTGAAATAGGAAACTGCTAATAATGTTAAGATTAGGGTATAATTAGTGTGACAGTTAGCTTCAATATCCCAGTTAGGGTTAGAGTTACAAAAATGGTAAGATATTGAGTAAAACTACAAAATTTTTAGAAAGATGAGTTAAATCAAAGTTAGGATTAATAAAAACTAATGAATTCGTATGGCTTTTAGAATTCAAAGGCTATTAGTTCTAGGGTTACTTTTCTAGTTCAGGTTATACTTAGGTTTAGGTAAGGGAAAGCTTCAGGGTAAAACTGAGTTTTCTGCTAACACTTTCAAGAAAAATAAGTTTGAAATTTAACAAAAGCTATAGAGTTTTCCTAAGTCTGCTATTCAGCGTTCAATAGGGCTAAATTTAAAGTAAGTTTTATAGTAAGGTTTAGATATTTAGTTAGGGTTAGAAACTAGACTAGATTTTAAGTAAAACTGCAACTTCTGTTTGGAGATATAGGAGTTCAGTAAAAGTTAAGATCAGTGGAAACTATGGTAGTTTTCATGATATGAAAGTCTGAGATTAATGATTCATAATAGGGAACTATTTCAGAGTCCAAGTCAGGGAATTTGGAGGATTTGGAGCAAACTGCAAATCATTTCATAGTCAATGAGTATCTGTTAGGATGTGTTTAACCTCAAGTATTTTCCATTAATTTTAGGATTGGGTTACTATTATCATCAAGGTTACTCAGTGTTCTGACCATGATTAGAGTTAGGATTAGGGGAATGGAAGATTGAGAACTTGAGTGACTTACTTCCTTTGTGTATGTATATGCACTATTCTAAGGTTTGAACTCAATGCTTGGGTTCTGTCCCTGAGCTTTTTGTTGTAGGCTGGCATTCTACCACTTGAGCCACAAGTCCAATTCCAGGTTTCTTTCGCAGTGAATTGCAGATGAGAGTGTCACAGACGTTCCTATCTGAGTTGACATTGAACTGAGATCCCCAGATCTCTGCCTTCTGATTAAAAATAGGATTAAAAGCATGAGCTACCGGTGCCCAGGAATATGCCTGACTTTTACTGAATGTTTTACTTTTATTTGAGATCGAGACTTGAATTCAATATCTGACAGCTTTGCTCACTATGTAGCACTCTGCCACGTGAGCCACATCTCCAATAATGATTATTTTAAATAGCTGGAAATCATTAAATTTTCTTCAGATCATATGTATCATTACTGTTGTTCTAAAATTTATCCTAACCAAAAAAGTTTTATAGACCCTTGAGATGATCTCAACAGATTTTTATGCTTTGCTTCTAATTGCATAACATTTTAAGGACATGATTTTTAAATTATTATTTTAAGTAACAAAGGATTTGTCATTAAACAAAGCAGTTTATGCATGCAATATATCTTTATCAATGCCAACCCTTTCCACATTCTCGTCCATCACTCCTGATGCACCTCTTCCTTCACTCCTCTTAATTTTGTAGGATATTTACTAGATTCTTCTCTGCATTTTCCCCCTTTTCTCCTGTTCATACTTCTACCTTTTCCCCATTCACTCCTCTTTTGAATACCCACTTCCATATGATACAGCAATTCTACTCCTGGGCATTTACTCGAAGGATTACAAACCAGGATATAGTAAAGGTTTCAGCACAACCATGCTTACTGAATCAGCCCAAATACCTCTCGAGAGAGAAATGTATCAAGAATATGTAACACACACACACACACACACACACACACACACACACACACACACACACACACACACTGGAAATTCTACTTACCCATCAGAAAGAATATTGTACTAGTTGTATCTCTCATTTCTCATTTCATCTGCCTGGTATCGCATTGTCATCATACTGTCCCTATACTGCAGTAACTGACACGTGCAAACTGATGTAGAATATTTTCATGGTTATTGGCTAGCCATAGATTCGTGAATATGAATTCTCTGCTCATTCTCTTTGTCTATTCATGCCTTTGAGTAGTGATTGTACAGATTCATTGTACCATTTGTTACACAGAAAAGAAATGAACCACTTGTTTGTATATATATATATATATATATATATATGTGTGTGTGTGTGTGTGTGTGTGTGTGTGTGTGTGTGTGTGTGTGTGTGTGTGTGTGTGTGTATACACATATATGTATATACATAACATACATGGACCTACGCACACATATGGATATCTATTAAATACTTGAGTGTATTTTATGTTTTCAAGAATTATGGCGCTAATAAAAATCACATGCATTTTCCTTCCTTTTCATTTTTTTCAAAACCTAAATAACCGTCTCTTTTGAATATATAATTTTAAAGAGAATGTCACCATCTCTGATCTCTCAGTGGCCTTGAAATTAGATGTGCAAATAGAATAAATTTATTTAGTATTTTTGGTGAAAGAGAAGAATATTACTAGGGTTCTATTCAGGGGTTCTCTGCTTGCTAGACAGGACTTTGGTTGTATAGCACCAAGCAGCTCAACTACTTTTGCCATACTTCTAGTCCATTTTATGTACTTGAGGTCTTGAATTTTTGGCCCAGGTGTGATCTTAGATTATCTGAGACTTTGCTACCTATGTCTCCCACATAATTAACTAGGATTATAGATGTGAACCACGATGGCAAGCGCATTTGTTGAAATGGCTGTCTTGGGAGTTTTTTTCTCTGTCCTGGCCTTAGATCATGATCCTTGTCATTTCTGCTTCCCAATTGGTTGGGATTACAGGTTTGGGCTACTATACTTGGTGTACATGACACCTTCTGTTTTTCAAAAGAGTTTCTACTCTAAAAATACTGTATAGAGGGGATTATAGTTACAAGAGCAAGGTAATGAGTATATTTTCTATCAAGCACTGTTACCTCCTCCTTTGTTTTCCCTACCCTCCCTTCCCTCCCACCTCCACAACTACACTCCCCCTCTCCTCCCTTCCCCAGTTCCCTGCCTAAATTGTGAACTTCCTTTCTCAACATTGTGTCTTCTGCATTTCATTGTTACAATGGGTCAGCCTATATCCCTATTTAAACATTTTGTTTTTTCCCTTCTCCTCCCCAATCTAGAGAAGTGTGTATACAAGATGCAGGGCACCAACATTAGAAACAGTGAAAACAGGGTTCATACCGTGGGAGAGGAACATACAAAAAATCACATGATAGATAATAAACCCTATCTTGGTGTTCATATCGCTTAACATCATCTTATCTGGTCATATCTACATAGCTTTTGGACTTTCATGCTAGTACCAGACATATACTAGTTATTGCAAATAAGGGAAACCAGAGGACCTATGTTATTTTGGGTCTGGCTTACTTCACTTAATATAATTTTTTCCAAGCCTCCATTTAGAGTTCTCCTGTGACCCAGCAAACCCACTTTTGGCCATTTAACAAATGATCACACACAAGACCATAATAAACTACCAGCACAACAATATTTATTGCACCATTAGTTACAACAGCTAAGATATGGAACCAACCCAGATGCCTCTCAGTAGATGAATGGATAAGAAAATATGATACACACACACACACACACACACACACACACACACACACACACTAGAATTCTTTGCCTCCATCAGAGAGAATGACATCGCCCCATTTGCTAGGAAATGGAAAGATGAGGAAACAATTACATTAGGTGAAATAAGCCAGGCTTATATAACCATACGTCCCATGGTTATCCTTACTTGCAGTAACTAGAACATGGTACCATATAACCATATAAGAGGATGTTATGTGAAATGAACCCCAATGTTATGTGAAATGAACGCAATTTTTTTTATTCCATGAGTTTCTTATCTGTATATAATCCCCCAAATATAATTGGAAGGGGAACTGTGGTTCAAATACAGAGCACCACCCTTGAGGGAAAAATTTGAGAAGGTAAGGTCCAGAGTTTAAACCATAATATCAGCACTCAAAAAAACTTGATTTCTTTTCTTTGAGGTTTTTACTAAATTGCTCAGAAAATAATCAACGCTGTATTTATGTTTAGGATTACTATTAGAATCATGTTATATTTATTGATATTATTCTTTATTTTCTTAAATTTTACTTGCACATTAATATCCAGTAATGAGAAGAGATGATTAATGTTTCACAAGTTTTTATGGCAGTTGAATATATGGATGAGAGATGCATACAAGAAGTTTGGACTGAAAATAGATATTTACAAGCAGTTCACATAAATAAATGATAGTTGAAGAAGCTGTGGGCATGTATGAAATAAACTAAAGAAACCAGCAAGGAAAGGTAAGGCTTGCTTCTGGAAAGCACACAATTTTGGAAGAAAAAAAAACAACCAGCGAAATATGTAGATTTGGTAAGAACTTTGTAAATCACCTAAACATTTGATTCCTTATTTCTAGGGCAAGGCATTTCAGTTAAGTTTATTTTACGAAGTTAATCATGATTGATATTTAATACTAACTGACATCTGTCCCAGGTAAGCAATTATTCTAGCCAGGTGGCAGGAGCTCATGGCTATAATACTAGCTACTCAGAGGGCTGAGATCTCTAGATCCTAGTTCAAAGCCTGGTTGGAGAGGAAAGTTGGTGAGACTTTTCTGTTCAATTAGCCATGAGAAAACTGGAAGTGGCACTGAGGCAGCGCTAGTCTTGAGTAATAAATCTCAGAAACAGAACCCAGGCCCTGATTTCAAGCTGCCTGGACTTATTCTTAAAATACTTTTCCTCAGTATTTCTATAATTTGTCTAGAAGGTTTTAAACTTAAGGATTTTTTATTTCTGTTGTCATTGATTTTTAAGATGTGCAGAGAAAAATAATAGTCAGAACTGGTTTGTATTGCTTTGTATTACTCATTGCCTCTATACCCAGAGATCAGAGGAAAAGCAGATGGCCAAATCCTGGCTGTTGGCAATGAAGATGGCAATGAAACAAACTTATGAAATGGTAGCCTTTATATATAACACCTTAATAGTAAAAATAAAATAAATATTATTACTACTATAGTTTTTTGTCAATTGTGAGGCTTGAAATCTGGGTCTGGGCATGGTCCCTCAGCTCTTCAGATCCAGGCTACCAACCTACCACTTGAGCAACAGTGCCACTTCACATTTTCTGAACCTTTAGTTGGAGATAAGGATCTCACAGACTTTTCTGCCCGGGCTGGTTTTGAACAGAGACCCTCAGTTCTCAGCCTCCTTAGTAGTTAGAATCACAGGTATGAGCCAATGGGGCTTGGCAGTAAAATTATTTTGAAAAAGAAAAAACCTACGATTGTATACTTAAAAAAATCACAATCTGGCAAGTGTATCTGTAACATCGTTGTATCAAGTAACCATAGGCAGCAATCATTTTTATATCTCACTATGTCCTGTCCAATGCCAGATAATATTCGATTAATTTATTTTATTTTTTCCTAACAAAGTTCATTATGAATGCCCAACAGCCCAATTTTCTAGTGAGTGTAAAGAGTTCTTCAACTTATTTATTTCTTTTTTTATTTTTTATTTTTGTTGGTCATGGGGTTTGAACTCTGGGCCTCGGCACTGTCCCTCAGATGTTCAGCTCAAGGCAAGCGCTCTACCACTTGAGCTATAGCGCCACTTCCAGTTTTCTAGTGGTTTCTTGGAGATAGGAGTCTCTCGGTCTTTCCTGTCCAGGTTGGCTTTGAACCACGATCTTCAGATCTCAGCCTCCTGAGTAGCTAAGATTACAGGTGTGAGCCCCCGGTGCATGGCCAACATATTTATTTTAACAAACAGCATTTTCCAGTTGGTTGTTTTTTTGTTTTTGTTTTTTTAATTTTGCCAGAGCTGGGGCTTGAAATCAGGGCCTGGGCACTCTCTCTGAACTTCATTTCATCAAGGCTAGCACGCTACCAATTGAGCCACAGCACCACTTCCATTTTTTCTGCTTATGTCATACTGAGGAATCAAATCAAGGGCTTCATGCATGCGAGGAGGCCAGCACTCTACCACTAACGACATTCCCAGTAATTGGGTCTTTGGTTGTTATTGTTGTTTTAAGATAACATTTTACTATGTGTATTTCTGTTGGTCTAAAACTTAGGCTGGTCTCAAGCTAACTTCTAAATTTGCCTCCAAAGTTCAGAAATTACAAACATGGACCACCATATTCAGCTTAGGATTCTTTGTGAGATAATACTCTTCTCAGATATAGAAAGAGCTATTCTGTCTCCCTTGGACTGGATGGTTTTTGCATTCAGCACTGTTAATCACATTTCTTGTCCTGGTATGTTTCCCCTTCTAGATCAATAGATGTATTTCAGGTTCTGAACTTGAAGCTGATCATTGTCATCCAATAACATCACATTCTTGTGAATAGCACTAGCTGGCCTCATGAGCATAGCAGTCAGCTGGAGCTCAGGTATCTGATGGCCTTGGGCTCCATCAATGCAATCATTTCTCTGCACAGACTGAAAACTGTCATAGATAATTTTGATTTATTCCATTCTGTTCTCAGCTACTTGCCATTCTCAGGTTTGTATGTTTTAAATTTTGCTAAACATTAATTGTAATACTATTTCCGGCCATTTTCAAAAGTA